>NW_024881872.1:412500-596496 GCF_019059575.1 Amphibalanus amphitrite
TAAATAGCGCCGAGCCGGCACGGCGGTGCACCGGTCCCCTTCGCTGTCTGGGTCCAACAAATGGCTGCTCGTGGGGCTCGGAGTCCTTATCAGGGTCTACAGCCCACAGCGGAGAGCTGGAGAGCTGGAGATGGATTTATAGATGGGCGATTGTTCAGCGATGATTCCGCATGTAGAGAGCAGCGCCCATTGTATCGATAGCGTCTGTTTAGCATACAGCGGGCTACAGCGTGAGCAAGGAGCGCATGGAGCGTCGCTGTAGCCACATGTGTTCGCCATCTGATTCCCACACTGGCACCAAGCACGTTTACTTCAGATGTGCCTGATGGAGGGGGAGAAAATTATGGGGGGGGGGGGCTACGCGCGGCATCACAACTCAGTTAATATTTTGTGTCGAGTGAAGAAACTCTACGCACGCCTATCCTTCCGCTTCTGCAGTTCAAACTGATTTTATCACCAGGTTCTGGAGTCCTGTAACATGTAATATTATGCAATAGAATACAATTTTAAACATTTAAAATCCCTGAGCAAGACTAAGTAAAACAGATCACATTCGATGATGATAAACATGACCGACAAGCCACACATCAAGGTCACCGTCCTAAAATTCAATAATTCAAAGACAGTCGCAAAGAACTGATTAATAAAATACACAAACGCTTCTGGTAAGACTAAAATCAGCAGGACTAAGGCTCGATCCACCCCTAGTTTACCCCAGCTGCGGCCGAGCAGGCCTCATATTTGCGGGCCGCGCTGCCAGCACGACCCGGGGACTGCCGCACCACCCCAGACAGATACTAGCGTACTCCCATCAACAGACCGTGCAGCGCAGAGCGGTCTCTGACCCGGCACAGTGACAGGGGGGCACGTCACGGTCCGACTACTCTCAGGGTCACCGGCCAGAACCGCCAGCGGACGCCGCCGCCGCGGATATGAGCTCCGACCGACGGGCGGCGACGGTATGAAATTACAAATATAACGTCAAGACTCGCCAGAAGTCATCAATCACGGCGACTTCTGAGCGACGTTGTGCCAGCGGACCGCGTCGTTACACAGTCGGGCCGAGTCGTCACCGACACCCGGCCGTCGCCGCCGCCCCGCCGACCCGGCGCGGAAGGGGGGACGGACGGCGCTCGGGCAGGGTCATTACCGGGGTCATTTGGGCGGCTCGTTGGCCGGTGTTGCACCAGGCACGGATCGTCGCTCGTGACCTCAATGCCTGGATGAGCGCTGGGTCACGCGCCGGCAGCGTGTCGAAGCGCACCCTCCCCTTCACTCCACTGGCCGATGAGTCGCGTGTTCAGAAATCAGAACTCACCGGCATAAAGAGCCATGAAAGCCCCAGCACCATTTCAGAGCTCGTCACTCAGGCAAGAAAGTGGTCTGTATCAGGGGGATGGTGTCGGAAACATGACAGAAGTCTCATACGAAACTCATAACCACCTAAATTGCGCCAAGGCACAAACATTTCAGAGAAACCCAACATCCAGACTGCCTCATCGGTCTTAAAAATAACCCTCTAAATGGCGACATTTAGTGTCCACCAAAATTCCAGCGGGCTCGTGACGCAGGCCGCCCCACTTTGCAGCCCACGCGGCAGGACGTTCAATTCGCCTAAGTAGGTGAACGCGTCTCACAGCGATCCAGGACATCAATCAAACTGAACGGTGTCAGGTAGCGACATGCTACCCAGCACATGGCAGCCGTGTAGCGCCCCCCTTTGGGGAGAGGGTTATGCCCCCCCCCCCCCCCAAGTGCAGTTTGAGGTAACGGTAAGCTCTCACCAGCACTGGCTCGTCGAATTGACCCTCAGCAGTCAGCGGTGACGTCATATATGTCGCACGACACGGGGTGGCAGCCGGCACGCACCCCCCCCCCCCCCAGTCCTCTACCCCCCCCCCCCCGCTCTCCTCGGGGAAGGGGCTGACCTCCTTCCAAGGTAGGACAGAGCGATCAATGCAGAATTTGGCAGGGCCGCCGGTCGAGTCGGAAAACGGTCGGGTCACGAGGCAAGTGACCCGACATGGTGACGTCGTGCGGTCATTTTGTGGGGATTACATAACCAGAAACACGAATTTACGTTTTTGAAATAGAGGCGAAGCAGGCCGTCAATCCAAAAAGAAATAAATCCCTTCTCCTAACTAGAGTTGCAAAATTTCACTACCGCACTACCGGCATGCCGGTAATTTTTCACTACCGCAGGTTTATTCGTGGTAACTGGCATGTCTTGCCGGTAGCATGCCGGTATTTTTGATTTTGTGCAAAAAAAATTATCAGCAAATGATTCAAACTTTGGACACTAAGAGGCTCTCAAATTGTAGTAACAGCAATATTAGCCACTACAAGATACATTTTGTGGTAGAAGTTCCATTGCTAAGTGTAGGGGTAACACATGGACCTCAGCATTTCACACAATTCACAGGCTTGGTTATAATTAGAATTGTTAAGAATCTACTGTGGTCTATAAAAGGAAGAATACTCATTCATGTTGCAAAAGCACGATAAACTAGTAAGTCTAATGGTAGGTAATACGTATAGCACAATAAAATAAATCAATGTTCATGACAACATTCCCTAGGGGAAAAGGCAGAATCAAAACACCAAAAAACACAATGTTTGGAAACTGGCCTTGAGTCCTGAGATCATGAGATGTGGTCTGAGAAACTCTACAAAGAATTTGACACTGAAAATCCAGCTGAAAAGGCAGGTGTTAGGTAGCCCTGAGTCTGACTTTGGTCCCATTATTAAATGAAAATGGATTTAAACTGGCATTTTGTCTTATCTTTACAAGAAAACACATCATGCAGGCAAAATTGACAAAAAGTGGCGCAAATAATTAGACAACCAAGGATTTACTTTTTAGATTCTCTCTCCCCTAATGAATGGATGTAATCTGATGACGTAATATTTATTCATATACCCTTTTGGTTGAATAACTGAAGAGAGATGAATTTCTTTGCAGTGAATTACACTACAATGTTGATTTCATTATAATTTAATATTGTGTTGGGTAATTTTTATCAATATAATCATTCACGAAACAGTGGCTTGCAGTCGTTAAACATTTTTTTTTTGCAGCGTTTTAATCAGCTGGTTAAAAGCCTCTATTATGGCGCATCTGTTTCGAAATCGATAACTTTGTGTTTGTTCCCGCTTGAGGTTGGAGACTGGAGAGGATGGAAGACATCGTTTTTATACATATTATTTGGTGCCTATTCTCAGGACCAGTGAGTTATTAACACATTTTTTACATGATTCGTATCTTATTCACGAACCAGCAAGCCATAGTGGATAGGAAAAAGTAGATGTTGATCTCGCTTCCTGAGTTAGGAAGATGGCCTAATCTGTACTTGTTAATCTATGTTTTGACCATCTATATTTTAAACATTTGGCTGGTGCCTGCAACATTTTAGGAGAATATGGAAGAGTAGAACAATTGTGAAATGTAAATGTGATTACTGCTCACTGTCCAGTCTTCAAAAACACATTTCAGTAATTCAAGTCCTTTTTGTCCTCACCTTTTTGATGAATGTAATAGTTTTTTTTTTTTTGTAGGCAATACTTCTTTGTTTACAGGTGATATTTTAACAGCTATAGACTGGAATTGAGTTTCAAAGTTGTGGGTATTTGTGGGGCCAACTCAGCCAAAATCAGCCTGCTGGTATTTGTGGTTGGACAATGGATGGCTGTTGGGTGGGAGGGGTACTGAAACTGCCAAAATGTGGCATCTCTTGCAGGGGTAAGCTAGAATCAGAATGCAGGTTTTTTAGTATGCCGGTAATTTGGCGGTTTTTTTTGCTTGGGGCGTGGTAGCATGCCGGTATCCCAGAAAATTTTTGTGGGGCGGGGCGGTGCCGGTAGCAGCCTTTTGGGAAAACTTTGCAACTCTACTCCTAACCCAACTCCCGGTCCATTATATAACCGACTCTTTGCAAGACCCAGCGAGCAGGATAAGAAATAAATTCCTACCAGACCTTCGACTTTGTACCTCCGCCATAACCCATACGCAATTCAACACTATAATGTGCGTCCAGCAACTGATCAATACAATCTGTGTTGTCCCAGAACCGGGGCGATCGAGTGTGGCTGGCAGCGGCTGTGATGTCTCCAAGCCGACACCGCCTGGTAAACGTGTTAGCTTCTATCCGGCGTGTCACGAGTTTTCAGAGGGTGATACGCCAGACAGCCCCAGCGGCGGAAGCGACAGCATGGACAATCAGGATGGCCACACAGTCAAGAGTCACGGCGAAGAGACAGTGGTTACTGGTATTGGTTAGTAGTACGTTCCAATGGGGCCTTTCCATCGTATTTCCGGTTTTCCACGGCTGGGCCACTGCAGAGCAGGAACAATGCCTGACATAACTTAAAGGAAATAGTTCACATTTTAACATGGGTTTTGAACTGGAATAGCAGTTCCGTAGCTTGGGCTGAGATGAGCATAAATCAGGAGCTTTTACAGCCCAACGATCACCCTAGGCAAAGATATTCTATTTCTCGTCCCGAAAAATGTGTCTTGCGTTGAGGATGTGTGCCTTGCTCGCATCCAGTATGAAACGAGCATGGGTCCCGAAAATTCTTCAGAAACTAGAGTAATTATCTACGAGAACTCTAGAGAAATTCGCTCCAGTGAGGCGCTCCAGTAACAAAAGCACGAGCAGATCGCCCAAATGCCGGTGGCCGCGATAATTTTCAGTTTCTGAAGAATTTTCGGGACCCATGCTCTTTTCATACTGGATCGCGTGTGCCTTACAGAAACTGAAAAGTTCTTCCTATATCAAAAATATAGAAAATAATCTTTTGTTGTAAAAAGGTTTTATTTTCTTTGCTGATCATTTTGAACATAAAAATCACAAATCCATTGCAAAGAAAATAATTTCGTGAAAGTGAACTATTTCCTTTAACGGCTAGATACATGCATGGATTAAACCCGTTTCTCAAAGTCACCTGTGTTTTACTGGTCTTGTTTCGAGACTAACCACTGGTCCCACTGGAATACTGCGAATTGGAATGTTATGAGAATGAGTCCGTTGACATTAAAGTACCAACAAAGCTAAAATGTCAAGCACCGGTGTATGACGACCAAGTATGACGGATCCGCCTCAAAAGTCACGAGTGACGAGCTCAAAGCGACAGACGGACCCGGAGCGGCGAGAAGTGCACGCTGCAGGAGGGCAAGGGGTGGGGTGGGGAGGGGGGCTAGATCGGTTGGTGTTGAGGGGGGCTAGCTGGTTCCCTGCAGAACCCGCCAGAAACCAGCAGGAATTCACACATGTCGATGACAGACAGGAGCCGTTCAGCAGCATTTTTCAGCGAGGGCACCAGCACCTCGGCCACCTCTCACAGCTCAAGCTGGCCGCCAGGCCGCGAGTCGACGAGCTCAAGCTGAATAAAATTGGGGGGCTCGATTGACCCATTCCTCCATTTCACTAGCACCCTTCAATCATCGAAAACTTCAACCACGGGTCATAATCCAGAAACGTTGCAAAACACAGTAAATAAAAAGGCATGCAATAGCCGCTGCCCACCGATAACTGCAGGGCCTATTTTAACATGTTAACTGGGGGGGCAAATGCCCCCGCACTCAACAGAATTGCCCCCCTAGTCGTCGAGATTTGCCCACTATAAAAATGGGCATAAAGGAACAGGGTGACAAACATACTACGTAACTACTGTGACTTGTTTTGCAATGGATGTCAAATGAGTCAGTCTGTAAGTAATGACCAGTGGTGTATCTAAGGGTGGGTCATATGGGTCATGATCCCCCACCCTATTGGGGCCCGGGGACACCACAGGCCTGCCAGGGGCACCACCGGCCTGTCAGGGGCACCACAGGCCTGTTGGGAGCACCATCAACCTAGCAAGAGCACCATAGGTCTGCCAGGGGCACCACAGACCTGCCAGGGGCCCCACCGGCCTCGCAGGGGCACCACCTTGGGCCTGTCAGGGGTACCACCACAGGCCCGCCAGGGGCACCATAGGCCTGCCAGAGGCACCATAGGCCTAGCAAGGGCGCCACGGACCTGTCAGGGGCACCAGAGGCCTAGTATGGACACCACATGCCTGGCAGGGACACCACCGGCCTCGCAGGGACTGGGACACCTTGGGCCTGTTAGTGGCACCACGTGCCTGTCGGGGACACTCCAGGCTTGTCAGGAGCACCACAGTCCTGTCAGGGCCCAGGGGCACCACCGGCCTCACGTGGACACCACCGGCCTCGCAAAGGCATCATGGGCCTGTCAGGGGCACCACGGGCCTGTCGTTGGAACTTCAGGCTTGTCAGGGGCACCACAGTTCTTTCAGATGCACCGGCGGCCTAGCACCATGGCACCATGTTTGGCCGAGGTCGCGATTCGGCGTATGTCGCCTCGCATTAGCCGCGCGTTTGCAGTCTTTTCGTGGTTTCAAACGTTCAAACATGGGATATGATGTAGCTCCCATGCATTAGGGTGGGTGTCAAGATCACCGGAAGGTCAGGTCAGATCATTTACCTTTGATGACCTCGGTTCACATTTTCGAGTTTTATATGTTTCTACTTTCTAGGCTAGTTTTTGGAGCTGAATTCGAATTAAGCAACCATTTGACCATTTACGAAGTAGTTTTGGTGCCTTCGTAACATGTTACGAAGCTGTCAGAGGCGGTTGCCACCTACTACGAATACCCGGCAAAACCCTTACTGGTTGACCTGACCTGACCTGACCTGGCCTAAATGCATGAAGACATCATCTATGATCATAACTAACATGATATTCGTGATCAGCACCCCGAAAAACCATAGCAGCCACTCTTTACGACGCTCTAACAGGTCCCGATTTTCCCGACTTTTGGGTCAATGACCTGACCTGGAAGGTCAACCGATGACCTAGGACCTTAAAATTGGGTATAATCGGCTTCCTTTTATCATGGGCAACACGGTCGTTTTTTCCGCGAAGCTCTAGCTCGATCAGGGGCGAAACGGCAAGGGGGAGGGTCCAACGGACCCCCCCCCCCCCCCTATACGCTCGCTACTGGAAACACCAATACGGGCGAGGGTTAATGGATTATTAAAGACAATTTTCCAGGTTGCCCAATGCCCCCCCAGTCAAATTCCCTTAAAATAGGCTCTGGATAACTGTCTTGTCTGTCTGTGACTGTCTTGGAAGCCTTGAACTCTGTTGTGGATCAGAGAAAAAGATCAATCAATATTCAATGCAATAAAATTGATCAATCATGAACCAATCTAGTTGATATCAATTAAACGCAATCCTTACCTGGTTTGCCACCTGTCAAATTTGTCCGATGTCCTGCACTTGCACGCGCGTCTGGACCGCAGCGAACGGGGTCAGGAAAACGGCGGCGAGGCTATAGGCTTCCAGAAGACTTTGGTAAAGTCACTGTTTAGATCCCTAGACAGAACAGAACCCGTGTCGAACAGTTTCTCCACCGCACCACAACTCCCACTCTCAATTTCCAACTGCAACACACCCGCCCTCGGCGACCCGGCGGCCAACTATTGCCCGCAGTCGGCTGAACGCGAGCGGCCATGAATCAGCTGTGACAACGAGTCGCGCGCGCCATCTAGGCACGGGGATCCGAACTGAGTCTTTTGAAGAGCCCGGGCAAGGGAGCTCTGTTCAAGGGCGCACACAAGGGGGGGGGGGGCACACGGGCCCGTGCCCCCCCCATTCGAGTTGGGGGGCCCAGCTCGAAGGAATAGGGGCCCATTTGAGGCGGCCGAAGGCCGCCTCAAATGGGCCTCTAACTAATCCTTAGAACACCGAAGACCGTGTACAAAGGGACCTCAAATGGCCTTAAAGGGCCCTCAGATGGTCTCAAAAGGCTCTCAGATGGCCTCGAAGGGCCCTCAGATTGCCTCGAAGAGCCCTCAGATAACCTCAAAGGGCCCTCAGCGTCATAGGGCCCTCATCTGGTGTCAAAGGGCCCTTAGATGGTGTCAAAGGACCCTCAGATGGCCCCGAAGGGCCCCAGATGGCCTTAAAGGGCCCTCAGATGACCTCAAAGGGCTCTCAGATGGCTTTAAAGGGCCCTCAGCTAACGTCAAACGGACGTCAGAAGGCCTTAAAGGGTGTCAAAGGTCCCTGAGCTGGCGTCAGAGGGTCATGCCCTTGCGTCAAACGGCTCTCCGAAGGCCCCAAAGGGTCCTTAGCTGGTGTCAGAGGGCCCCCAGCTGGTGCCAGATGGCCCTCAGCTGGCGCCAAATGGCCATCAGAAGGCCTCAAACGGTTCTCAGCTGGAGTCCAACGGTCCTCAGCTGGCGTCAAGCGGCCCTCAAAAAGCCTCAAGGGGCCCTTAGAATACCTCAAGAGCCCCTCAGAAGGCCTTAAAGAGCGTCAAAGGGCCTTGGGCTGGCGTCAGAGGGCCCCCAGCTGATGTCAGAGGGCCCTGAGCTAGCGTTTAACTTAAAGTGCCCTTAGCTGGTGTGAGGGGGCCCCAGTTGGTGTCAGAGGGTCATCCATTGGCGTCTAATGGCCATCAGAATGCCCAAAAACGGTCCTCAGCTGGCGTCCAACGGTCCTCAGCTGACGTCAAGAGGCCCTCAAAAGGCCTCAAAGGCATAGGTGGGCACGATCCGTTACTCCGTTCCTCCGTTCCGGAACGCCGTTACAATTTTTAGGAACGGAGGAACGGACTCGTTAGGTACATTTTAAAAAGGGTAACGGACCAAGTAACTTCCGTTACATTGGTTGTTCGCTCCTCCGTTACAAGTTAACAGTTTAGTCCGTTCCTTCGTTCCTCCGTTACTTTTCGTTGTCCGAACCGCGGGTTGATCTTTCAGCTAACCCACAGACATTAATGCAACAGCGGAATAGTGGATTATTGAGCAGCCCTGACTTGAAGACGGAAGATGGCCTCAGTGTACACCAAATTGACAAGTCTTGTGTAATATAACCAATCATCTCTTGGTATGTTTACCAACTGATGCTTTTCAAACAAGCCGTTGTCTGGTGCATTGCTTGTCAGATGACAACTACGAGTCAATAGTTACTATGCACACCAACTTCTCAGTATCCAGACCAACTCTACATTTGTTTCAACGTTTGTTTCTTAACCAGTTTTGGAAACTTGTTGCCGCATGGTTATTTAACCGGCGCCTAACTTGTACTGGTCAGCTGGTCAGCATACACATGATCAGCTGCGCCCGTGACGTCAGACTTGGCGGACCAATCAGCGGTCGCCGTCCGGCCCCGGCGCGGCGGTTTCAAACCGTTCAAACCAGCAGTTGTCGCGCGGCCGCCGTGCAGCATGGATCAGCGACGAGGGCTGTTCCAGCATTTGTGCAGTAAAAAGTGAAATATGTGAACTGTGGTGTTCGTGCTGTGAGTGAGGCCCGCTCTGGCCTGCGGGACGCACTAATCGTGCCTATACCCGCGGTCGAGACGCCTCCCTTCCCCTGCGCGCGCAATGTAAGTGGGCCAGACCTTTGCATGCACATGTGAGCAGATGTTTTGCGGTCGGTGTTTTTTATATATAAATACATTTATTTGCCTTTAATTCAACTCTTTGTATTTTTAACTTAACTGATGGACATATATGGGCTGTAAAAGCTAATCTGGTTGGCGATCATGCTTTATTCGAATTATCTGCGTGATCGTGCAACTGCCATGATTGTTATGGTCAATGTGGAAATATTCGTCATACGGGCATGTTATACTTCTGGCTTGATGCGATGCACAAAACCATGTTCTTCCACATACGCAGCAGTTCTTGCTTCAAAGACTTATATGCTGACGGTGCACGATAGGTATACCTTATACCTCATGCATTTACCACATCCATTCGAAAATATGCACTTGGAATTGTCTCCAGTCAATAGTATTAATTACATACTACGTGATGTAGGTACGTGACCGTAATAAATACTAATGAGTCCAGAAACTTCCGAATGGATGTGGTGTATGCATTCATCGATTATATAACCCATCAGTATTTCGTTTCTTGTCAGCACAAGCCTTTGAGCAATAACTGATGCCAGTCATGATTTTGTGCACCACTTCCAGCCAAAAAATGACCTGTCCGTATAGAAAATATTTCCTGAATCAGTATCGTGGCAATTGAAAACGAACGCGAATCGTAAGTTCTTAAGGTTATCAACGCAAACAAAGCGATTGTAAGGAAGAACAAGTTCGAACTGAGCGTTAGTACACTTACTTGTTGACAATTTGTAAACTAGCAATGCCCAGTCAAAGGCTAGTTCATCAACAAACCAGGGGTTGTTGAACCGACAAGGAAACGGCTATGCCTATCCAGAAGTTGGTAGGTTCACAAGGCCCAGACTAGTACTCAACAAGGTGACGCCTATGCGAATTGGAACCAAACTTGTAGACAAACTGTTAGTTTGTTGGCCAACACGCCTGGGGTTGGTGAATCGACAAGGTGACGCCTATGCGAATTGGAACCAAACTTGTAGACAAACTGTTAGTTTGTTGGCCAACAAGCCTGGGGCTGGTGAATCGACAAGGTGACGCCTATGCGAATTGGAACCAAACTTGTAGACAAACTGTTAGTTTGTTAGCCAACAAGCCTGGGGCTGGTGAATCGACAAGGTGACGCCTATGCGAATTGGAACCAAACTTGTAACAAGGAGCCAACTTGTAGATTTGGTTTACAGTGCAGTGTACTGGCCTTCCGCAATGAGCCGGCGTTGCAGTATGTGTTCGCAAAGTTCAACACGGGCGTCCCTTCAAGCGCCTCAGTAGAGCGCATGTTCTCAATGGGATACGTATTACGTGCAAAAAGGGCTACCCTCTCAGAAAGTGGCAGCGGAACATCTTCAATTAAGGGAGAGGGGGGCCGGGGCACTGCCGACTTTTTGTCCCATTCTTTCCATGCAACGCACATAGGGCTAATGTTAAAATGCCAAAATCAAAGGGGGCACGGTGCGCCCCCCTGTTCCGCCGCCTATGCTCGCAGATGCCAACCTGGAATGTCGAGTGTTCGTGAAGGGCAACCGGCATCTGGCCGGGGACAAGTGATGCGCATCAGTACCACCAGACGTTCCAAGGTTTAGTATGCAATCAGTGCCCACTGTCTTGGTAGATTTGGTGGGCATTCCGCTTTGTCGGTAGGTTTAGTTTGTGTCAGAATGGTCTCAAAAATGTGTGAAATGCCCAACATTTTGACGTTTTTGTTTTGCTGTAGCGGAGTAACGGACTAAAAGAACTTCCGTTACATTATATGCAGAGGAACGGAGGAACGAGTAACGGAAGTCACGTTTTGAGGGAACGGAGGAACGAGTAACGAAGTTACAATTTTGGGGAACGATGCCCACCTATGCTCAAAGGCCCCTCGACTGCTCAAAGGGCCCTTAGCTCAAAGGCCTCAATGGGAACTCGAGAGACTAAAACGGCCCTCAAAAGGCTTGAAAGGGCCCTCTGCTGATGGCAAAGGGCTCGCACCTGAGTCAATAAGAGCCTTGTCAAAAACGGACCTGAGAAACCTTGCCGCCCCTGGTTATCTGCGGGACTCCTACAGTTACCTGAGTGGCCCCCGTTTACTGAGGGGCCCTGGTTATTGATGGGGTCCCTGGTTACTTGAGGGACGCCTGGTTACCAGAGGGGCCCATGGTCACCTGGTGGGGCCCTGATCAATTGAAAACCCCTGGTCATCTGAAACGCCCCTGATTACCTGAAGGGTCCCTGATCACTTGGGTTCAGTGACATAGCAAGGGGGCGAGGGGGTACGTGCCCGTTCTCGGGTTTAGGGTTCCTTCGAAACCGAGGGGCCCTGCGGCGCCAGTTGGTAGCAGAGGGTTCGCGCTGGCCGCACTTCAACTCGAAAGGACACCACAGGGCTTGTGGGGGGACGTTATTGGCTCCTATGTAGCCACAATTATCTTCATAAAGGCCCAATGCCGGTTTCTGAGAGACCTCGCCGGCCGCTCATGGGGTCCTAGTAACGGCCAACGAGGGATTGGCTGCTATGCAGGGTTGTGCTCGACTCAAAAAAATTTGCCGACTCGACTCATCATTCAACTTCAGAAAGCCATGACTCAACTCTGACTCAAACAAGGAGCTGATTTTTTCCCTTGACTCGACTCATGACTCAAGCGGCTCAATGAAAATATGAGTCGACTCAAAATTGACTCAATTTTTTTGTTGAGTCAAGTAAGTTGACTCAAAATTGACTCAGATAAAAAAGTTGTTGAGCGGGGCGGGGGTGAAAAAAATTCCGGCAGCAGGGCCAGGGCAAAGTTGTTAAGCGGGGTGTGGGGATGAAAAGCTTGTTTCTAGAAAGTTGAGTCAGCTGACTCATTGTTTGACTCAACTCGATGTCAAAATTATTTTACTGACTCAACTCTGACTCAACTCAACGCCTTAATGTTTTTGTCCGACTCAACTCTGACTCAACTCAACAGCTCAACATTTTATCCGACTCGACTCAAATCTGACTCATTTGAGTCAGAGTTGAATCAAATTTCTGACTCGACTCATGAGTCAAGCACAACCCTGCTGCTATGGCTCCACATCCGTCTGCCACACGGCCCACACCAGTGTTTCTAAAGGCACCTACAACGGCAACTGCGAGGCCCCTCGCGCCAGCTCCAAGGGACCCCCACCAGAGCATCTTAAGGGCCTACATCGGCGGCTCTGAGAGTCCCCACACCGACGCCTCTGAGGGCCACGTACCAGTGACTCTGAGGGCCTCTTACCAGCCTCTGAGTGTCCTTGCCAGCCTATCACTGTAAACCAAATTGACAAGTCTTGTGTAATATAACCAATCATCTCTTGGTATGTTTCCCAACTGATACTTTTTAAACAAGCCGTTGTCTGGTGCATTGCTTGTCAGATGACAACTACGAGTCAATAGTTACTATGCACACCAACTTCTCAGTATCCAGACCAACTCTACATTTGTTTCAACGTTTGTTTCTTAACCAGTTTTGGAAACTTGTTGCCGCATGGTTATTTAACCGGCGCCTAACTTGTACTGGTCAGCTGGTCAGCATACACATGGTCAGCTGCGCCTATGACGTCAGACTTGGCGGACCAATCAGCGGTCGCCACCCGCCGTTAGCCGGTTTCGAACCAGCAGTTGTCGCGCGGCCGCCGTGCAGCCTGGAGCAGCGACGAGGGCTGTTCCAGCATTTGTGCAGTAAAAAGTGAAATCTGTGAACTGTGGTGTTCGTGCTGTGAGTGAGGCCCCCTCTGGCCTGCGGGACGCACTAATCGTGCCTATACCCGCGTTTGAGACGCCTCCCTTTCCCTGCGCGCGCAATGTAAGTGGGCCAGACCTGTGCATGCACATGTGAGCAGATGTTTTGCGGTCGGTGTTTTTATATATAAATACATTTATTTGCCTTTAATTCAACTCTTTGTATTTTTAACTTAACTGATGGACATATACGGGCTGTAAAAGCTAATCTGGTTGGCGATCATGATTTATTCGAATGTCTGCGTGATGGTGCAACTGCCATGATTGTTAAGGTAAATGTTCAGGAAATATTCGTCATACGGGCATGTTATACTTCTGGCTTGATGCGGTGCACAAAACTATGTTCTTCCACATACGCAGCAGTTCTTGCTTCAAAGACTTATATGCTGACGGTGCATGATAGGTATACCTACTGGGTATACCTACCTCATGCATTTACCACATCCATTCGAAAATATGCACTCGGAATTGTCTCCAGTCAATAGTATTAATTACGTGACCGTAATAAATACTAATGATTCCAGAAACTTCCGAATGGATGTGGTGTATGCATTCATTGATTATATAACCCATCAGTATTTCGTTTCTTGTCAGCGCAAGCCTTTGAGCAATAACTGATGCCAGTCATGGTTTTGTGCACCACTTCCAGCCAAAAAATAACCTGTCCGTATAGAAAATATTTCCTGAATCAGTATCGTGGCAATTGAAAACGAATGCGAATCGTAAGTTCTTAAGGTTATCAACGCAAACAAAGCGATGGTTGACAAGTTCGAACAGAGCGTTAGTACACTTACTTGTTGACAATTTGTAAGCTAGCAATGCCCAGTCAAAGGCTAGTTCATCAACAAACCAGGGGTTGGTGAACCGACAAGGAAACGAATATGCCTATCCAGAAGTTGGTAGGTCCACAAGGCCCAGACTAGTACTCAACAAGGTGACGCCTATGCGAATTGGAACCAAACTTGTAGTCAAACTGTTAGTTTGTTGGCCAACAAGTCTGGGGTTGGTGAATCGACAAGGTATCGACAAGGTGACGCCTATGCGAATTGGAACCAAACTTGTAGACAAACTGTTAGTTTGTTGGCCAACAAGCCTGGGGTCTTCATCACTGTAAACCAAATCTGGTTCCAATTCGCATAGGCGTCACCTTGTCGATTCACCAGCCCCAGGCTTGTTGGCCAACAAACTAACAGTTTGTCTACAAGTTTGGTTCCAATTCGCATAGGCGTCACCTTGTCGATTCACCAACCCCAGGCGTGTTGGCCAACAAACTAACAGTTTGTCTACAAGTTTGGTTCCAATTCGCATAGGCGTCACCTTGTTGAGTACTAGTCTGGGCCTTGTGAACCTACCAACTTCTGGATAGGCATAGCCGTTTCCTTGTCGGTTCAACAACCCCTGGTTTGTTGATGAACTAGCCTTTGACTTAACTTAACCTTAAGAACTTACGATTCGCGTTCGTTTTCAATTGCCACGATACTGATTCAGGAAATATTTTCTATACGGACAGGTCATTTTTTGGCTGGAAGTGGTGCACAAAATCATGACTGGCATCAGTTATTGCTCAAAGGCTTGCGCTGACAAGAAACGAAATACTGATGGGTTATATAATCGATGAATGCATACACCACATCCATTCGGAAGTTTCTGGAATCATTAGTATTTATTACGGTCACGTACCTACCTACATCACGTAGTATGTAATTAATACTATTGACTGGAGACAATTCCAAGTGCATATTTTCGAATGGATGTGGTAAATGCATGAGGTATAATGTATACCTATCGTGCACCGTCAGCATATAAGTCTTTGAAGCAAGAACTGTTGCGTATGTGGAAGAACATGGTTTTGTGCATCGCATCAAGCCAGAAGTATAACATGCCCGTATGACGAATATTTCCACATTGACCATAACAATCATGGCAGTTGCACGATCACGCAGATAACTCGAATAAAGCATGATCGCTAACCAGATTAGCTTTTACAGCCCATATATGTCCATCAGTTAAGTTAAAAATACAAAGAGTTGAATTAAAGGCAAATAAATGTATTTATATATAAAAAACACCGACCGCAAAACATCTGCTCACATGTGCATGCAAAGGTCTGGCCCACTTACATTGCGCGCGCAGGGGAAGGGAGGCGTCTCGACCGCGGGTATAGGCACGATTAGTGCGTCCCGCAGGCCAGAGCGGGCCTCACTCACAGCACGAACACCACAGTTCACATATTTCACTTTTTACTGCACAAATGCTGGAACAGCCCTCGTCGCTGATCCATGCTGCACGGCGGCCGCGCGACAACTGCTGGTTTGAACGGTTTGAAACCGCCGCGCCGGGGCCGGACGGCGACCGCTGATTGGTCCGCCAAGTCTGACGTCACGGGCGCAGCTGACCATGTGTATGCTGACCAGCTGACCAGTACAAGTTAGGCGCCGGTTAAATAACCATGCGGCAACAAGTTTCCAAAACTGGTTAAGAAACAAACGTTGAAACAAATGTAGAGTTGGTCTGGATACTGAGAAGTTGGTGTGCATAGTAACTATTGACTCGTAGTTGTCATCTGACAAGCAATGCACCAGACAACGGCTTGTTTGAAAAGTATCAGTTGGTAAACATACCAAGAGATGATTGGTTATATTACACAAGACTTGTCAATTTGGTTTACAGTGTATATGAAGGGCAACTTTCCACTTGCAGGCCATTTTGCAGGGCCACGCACATGCCAATGATGGCCCCACCAGTGCCTCTAAGCCCTAAGACCCCGCAACGGCGCCTGTGAGGACCCAACACCAGCGCATCTGACGGCCTTTCACTGGCACCTCTGAGCGCGCTACACACCGGTGACTCTGAGGAGCTCGCTCGCTTCGCTCGTTCGTAAAATACCATGTACATTAAGCATTAGTGTACATTAGGCACACTCCTCGGGCATAAATGATCCTTTTACTTGCCAATTTTCCACATTTTCTCACGCAAAGACCGTTTTAAATAGACCCGTCTGCCAGTGAGACTGGACCCACCGCGCCTCCCTCCTCCCATCGAAAGGTCCTGGATACGTCCTTGCCTGAGCTGACCCCGGGCCCCCGGGTGACTCGCGGGCCCGGGGTCAAGTGACCAGCAGGTGACCCCCTCTTTGGCGAAATTCTGGGTACGTGTCCGACATGCATCGTACATAGTCCTGTTGATTTGATTCATCGGTTAAACATTAAATATAAGTTATAAGCTGGATCTCTAGTCTGTGATCCCGCATGGTATCAGATATAATGACATTTCATGTCGATGTGCCCAAAAAATATGCGAATATACGTGAAAAAGGAGTGCTGCTCCCGCTCCTACACATCCGGGCCAAACAGTGACCGGCCCCTGCTTCTAGCCACCCGGGGCCGGTCGGCCGGCCGGCAGTCAGTCCCTGCCCGGGGCTGATTTCTGAGGGACTTGCAAAAACGTTTATTAATGAAATGTTTTACGTAATAAATTAGATGATCAGATATATGTACCGGCTCTGAGTTGCATTTGAGAAAAAAAACATGCTAGCGTAAAAATATATATGTTTGGAAAATTAAGCTGGTACCGAAATAATTGTTTTACAATGCATTGACAAACCAATTGCTCAAGCTTCAAACCAACCGAAATATAACCCCGTGGCCCGTATTATTTTTCGGGGGGGGGGGAGGCCCTTTGGCATGGGGGGCCCAGTTCGAAGGTCGTGCCCCCCCCCCATTCAAAAATCCTGTGTGCGCGCCTGGCTCTGTTGTCTGTAGAGAGTTGGCTTGTGTTTTTGTACAGCAAATAATGATATTCGTATTCGCTATCCTCGGCCTCAGGACCAGCCCATCCACATCCTCGATCACATTATCTTGTCCAGGCCATCAGACTGACGGCACCCGACAGCCTACATTGGAACGGTTATTAAAGCATAGGCGGCGGAACGGGCCACGGGGAGGGCACCGGGGCCGGGCACCGTGCCTCCCTTTGATTTTGGCATTTTAACATTAGCCCTATGGGCGTTGCATGGAAAGAATGGGACCAAAAGTCGGCAGTGCCCCCCGTAACCCGGCAGGAGGTGAGCCTCCCAGCCTCCTTCCGCGCGGTGGGGGGGGCATTTTTTTGCCCCCCCCCTCGTATCTCCGAAACTACTGGACGGATCCGGAAAATTCAAACGGCGTTCGATAGCCCTGTTAAGTTTGTTCATGGAAACCAAATTTCATTCACCTCGGGGTCACCGATGACGTCACAGGTCAGGTCAAAGATACAATGTTTCACCGTTCACGGGGCTTCTAGGGAAAGCGCTATAACACCGAGTAAAACGCATTTTGTCGAAAATCAGCGATAAGGCGTCAGTTGTCTAGTACATATGTTGCTATTAGAGGTCACTGGTCATACCAGGTCAGGTCACAGGTCAGGTCACCAAAGGTCACCAAGGGTCACCACATGAACCCAATGTACTAAGGTTGTGTGATGCATGTTTTATGGCCAGTTTTTCATTTCCAACTCAACGGTATTGGTTATAAGACCATCAGGTACGGTTTAGGTCACTTTCTGGTGGAGGTCAGGTCAAGGTCAGGCCAAAAAGGTCAAATCTCAAAGTTGATATGTTTGCATAAAATGGGTATCGATTCGATGCAGCTCGTCACGGGGAGTCTAATGGTGGTCTTTGTTTTGCGCTACAATGTCTAGAATTGCTAAAAATTGAGTTTGAAAATTTGACGTCATCAATTTTGAACAGTTTTTTTTCGCTATAACTTGGCCAAAAACGAGGTATTGATCTCAAATTTGGTATGTACATAGATAGAAGGCGGTAGGAACTATCACATATATTCTGTTTTTTTTTTCGAAATTAAAAAAATGGATTTTTCAGCTATTATATTAAAAAAAATATATTTCTTAAATTTGGGGGTCAAAATCCGAAAAATTCGAAAAACCGAAATAGCAGTTTTTTAGCCCTCTTGATTCCACACCTTTTATGTCTGGAACATTTTTCTGTACCTATCTCTAAAGCTGTAGGACTGACATCTCTTCCCGCGAAACCTTTTTTTGGGTCGAAAATGGCAAAAATGACGTCACTCTGACGTCATTAGCGGCCAACCTATCATAGCCTTTGGAAAAACATTTTTGGTCACCATGTGCGCTAGCTACTCCCGGGAGGGTACTGAAAGTTTGGTGACGATCGGCGCTGCGGTTCTCGAGATATATCGAAAAAACTAAAGGGGGGCAAAAAATGCCCCCCACCGCCTGGAAGGTTAATTGAGGGTGTTTCGCCGCTACTGGTTTAAAGGTAGGTATCCCCGTCTTCGGTTCGGAGGCAAACAAAAACGTCTTTGGGGACGAGGGCGGCCTTTTCTTCGCACTGAAACGGTGCCAGGGCGCAGCGCGAGCTGTCTAAGGGCTAATGCGCAGGCATCGGTAGGATTGTGATTGCAGGATTGCAAAATCCTGATTGCATTCCTTTTTGGTGGATTGCACCTGGATTTGAAATCCATTCCAAAAAACAGGATTTGATTGCGGATTGGATTGCATCATACTTCCAATTTTTGCAATCCAATCCGGATTGTGTTTGCTTAGTGCTTTGAAATGGTTTGTTGCGATTGAAAATTATGAGATCGGCTTCATCGGCTTAATGTACTTTGCTATCAAGGGCTTTACATCGAAACTTGAAATAATTTAAACGCTTTTAATCTAAACGCTCAAAATAATATACGCTGATGAACTAAATAGGAAGGGCAAAATTACGTATTTGAGGGCGAGTTTTAAAAATATAAAACACTGGTTGGGTAGAGGTTTAAATGTGGGGGTGTTTGAGGCAAAAAATATTTCCCATAAAATACCTGTGCCCTAGATAGGAATTACTAGCAAGACTAGGTACTAGAAATGGGTGATTTGGGGATGGAGGCACGGCCCTATGCCCCCTCCCCTCCCCCAGATCCACGAGTGCACATAATAATACAACAGGATTGCAAAAAAGGATTGCGGATTTGATCACAATCCAAGTGAAAAAGGGGATTGCGGGTAGGAATGCAATCCACTTCGGCACTAGGAATGTGGATTGGGAATGCAATCCTTTCAAAAAGGATTTTACCGATGCCTGCTAATGCGGGGTAAAGTCATTAGTGTCGCCACGGGGGGGGGGGCAAGCGGGGCAGCTTGCCCCCCCAACCTCGGACCGGGCACCCCCTGAGATCGATACAGATCCGATGAGATTTTGGAGTCGGGGAAAAATGGGGGTACCTTTCTGAGAATGCCTGTGAGGTCAGACTCTGTTGGAGCGTGCTGTTCAAACCAAAGTCAGAGTCGCAGTCGCCAAAATCTTCAAGACTCCGACTCCAGACTCGGAAATGTCAATGCCACGATTCATGCCATGTTCCTAGTTGGTTCTTTATTACATTTTGTAGCTGATTTTCATAAATTTTGGAGTGCTGACACATAATATTCGTTCAAAGCGTGACACGAAATCTTCGGGGCCTTTCTCAACTCTCGTCAAATGTCTGCGACAGGCACAAGTACCGTTCAAGTGCCGCAGGGCTCATGAGCCTGCTTTTCACACAGGCTCCTAAGGAGCTCCACTGAGCTCTAAGAAGCTTTCGGAGGGCCCAAACCGGCCTCTGAGAGTCCCACTGGTGTCCATGTTCTCTAGAGGGCCCATACAGGGATCTTTGAGGACATTATACATACGTAGACCTCTGAAGGGCCACACGAATCTTTGAGGATGCCTTCGAAAATTTCTGAAAACCTCAACTGGCTTATGATAGTTCAGCCGAATTTTTGAGGCGACAGACTTTACTAGCCCCAACCCGGCATCTGAGGGGTCACAACTCACGTGTCCCTCTGAGGGCCGCAACACATGTTTCTTATGTCCCTACCAACGGCAGCGCTTCCCTTCACTTGAAAAAAAGAAACTTTTTGTTCACACGCGAGTGAACAAAACACTTCTTTCACTGCAGCAAGGATGAATGATGTACGTACTTCCGATTCACACTTCCGACATTCTCTCTGTCTCCGCCGAATGCCCAATTCTTAGCTACAATCGGCGGCTGGGATAAGCCCTATGCATTTCACGTAAAACCTCGGCATGCATGCGTGAATGGAGGTTTTAGCGAGGTGATCCGATTCAAATGGAGCGTTTTTCACCTTCTTCTGGGTAATGATCATGAGCGACGAGAGTCTGCACAGGGCCAGGGGCCCTCTGCAGTGCGTCGGCAATCGCAGCCACTGTAATTCTAACGGTCGTTTTTGTCCAGAAATTTCAAAATTTTGATTTTTTTTGTAAAAAAATACATGCTATAGCTAGAAGGAAAACTTTGTCACCATCGGATTCCTCGCACCATTGCGCGCCGAATGATATGTAAAACGAGTTAGTAACGGCTGGGGAAAGGCAAGATTTAACACAAAACTTGATTTTGCCCCCCCCCCCCCCAACCGAAAATGTCTGGCGACGCCTATGGGTAAAGTACCTGTATAGTCATACAACATCGTATGATCCATCCGAGGTTGAGACCATTCAGCCCCAGTGGGACGGTTTCAGCATTGCGGTGCACCAATCGGTGAACGGAGTTCGAGGCATGAGCCCAACGTCTCCTTCCTCTGTTCCTTCATGGTCATCACGGACCGAAAAGGCCTACCATAGCTCAACAAAGCGATATTGAACTGAAGTCGACGGTCACCCCACCCGCCACCGCAGCCGGTGATGGCAGTTCCAATAACAGTATATCCCTAGAGGCCTTTACAAGATTACCTTGAACGGCTGAGCATGCCTTCCCCCACCGGACGTAAGTACATAGTAGTTAGTACATACGTACATACATATCTCATTGTCCCAACGGGACGGACTCGGTCGCTGAGAGCTTGTGCGATGGCGCTCTCAGTCGGTCTAAATAGCCTGTCACGTTGAACTCCCACCCGTATTTATAAACATTGACAGTTAGCACCGCGTCGGGTGGTATGTCAGTCTGTACGGGCTCGCCGAGCTCAGTAGTGACTGCGCCGCGAGTGTATAGGTATGCAGTGCCTGGCGCAGAGCTCAGATATGACTACTATTCGCCTCGTCGACATTCGGAAGATCGGTGAGTGTTAACAAGGTACTACCAGCATAATGTATAGAGACCTGTCCCAACTTAACTGCCTTGAGTATTAGGTATACATACCTACCACTGCAGGATGCCTTATATATGGTCAAATGCCCATCGCCAATCTGTGCCACTTGTAGCACGGGATAAACATATGTAGGTAAGCACAGACACTTGACCTTTGTAAGAAAATGAAGCTTTCCAAACACATTTATTTTGAGATGATTATTTTTAAAGATTTCACAAGGATGTCTTAGAATTGTTTTCCATCGGTGGAGTCGATGAAGTACCGCTAAAGAAATAACTCTCTGTGTACTCCCGCCTCAGGCCTGGGTGTTCCGGAGCCTTCTCGGGATGACCTCCTGAACGTGGGTCGCGACATCGTCGACTCCTTCTCCAGCACCGGCTTCGCCTACCTCTCCAACCACGGCATCAGCCAGCAGCTGCAGGATTACACCTTCACCGTCGCCAAGGGCTTCTTTGACCTCGATACGGAGCAGAAGCTGGCCTACGAGCGCTTCGTCAGGACGGGGTACACGGGCTACACTCCGATCGCCGGGGACAACTCGACCAACGCCACCGACTCAGCCGCCGGCGTCACCGACCTCAAGGAGTGCTTCGACCTGCGCTGCCTGGAGGACGTGAGTCGTGGGACAACTCATTTAAGTTTTAAGAACACTTTACATGCGTCTGTTGCCTCTGAAACGTTCATGCTTCATAGTTTTCTATATCAGCCGTTTTTCATTCGTCGCTGCAGAGTACGCATGGAAAACCTCTGAGTCTGAATCACTACGTAGTCTCCGTAGAGAAGCCGGAGAAGCTGGTCACTCCCAGGGTCTGCATAACATGAGTGTGGTTACTACTGGTTCCCCGTTATGACCTTGCAGGCCTGCCCGGACGATGTGGCGCCCCAGCTGGGCCCGCAGCTGCGGCGGATCGGCACCGCCTGCCGTCAGCTCTCCGAGCGGCTGCTGGCCGCGCTGGACGCCGCGCTGGGCAGCGGCCAGCTGCTGACCAGCTGCCACCGGCGGCAGCTGCAGCCGGGCGGCTGGACCGTGCTGCGGCTGCTGCACTACCCGGCGGCGGGCGGCGCGGCCGCCGGCCGCTGCCAGACCCGCTGCGGCGCGCACACCGACTTCAGCACGCTGACGCTGCTCTTCCAGCATGGAGTCGGAGGACTTCAGGTGGGAGGTGCTCTTTGGGAGGAACACTGAGCATGCCGATATGCTGCAAAGTCAAGGGCCGGTCAGTGTAAGTCCACCTTCTTACCAGAAACAAATGCGTGGTCACTTACGAGTATAGCTCATTTGCCTTTTTTACAATTGATCACAGCGTAACGTGAACGGTTTATTCCCCAGGTTGAGATGTCAGATGGCCGATGGATCAGCGCCGAGCCCATTCCGGGCACGATCCTTGTCAACATCGGTGACGTCATTGAGGTGATGACGTCAGGTCGGCTGCGGGCCACCAATCACCGCGTGCTGCTGCCCACCAGCGAGCCGGCCAGGGGCACCGCACGCCAGTCCATGGCCTTTTTCGTGCAGCCGGACCAGGGCACGACGGTGGCGCCACTCGACGGCGACCCTCGCTACCAACCGATTGATTTTAACAGCTTCATCCAAGACAAGTTTGCTTCTGTGTATCCCACATACAAAGAGTCCGATTGGAAGTGTTGAAAACCATGCAGTATGAGAATATAGGCGTGACATGCCACTGTCTGAATCTGAGAAAGGACGGAGCCAGGGACTGTAGGGAGCGGTGGTGAAAGATATTGTGAGCCTAAACCTTGCAGCAATCAGCATATCCTGCACACGACTCACCAGCGTCGATATAATCGGCTTTTAGGCTACCTGAGGCTTCCCGATCGTTAAAATTCCAGTTTTGAGCTCTGATGACCGTCTTAACCGCTGCGCAGGACTAATGAGACTCAGGGAGCCCCCTCCACCCCTTGTCCGCTATCCCGCTGTTTCGACCGGTGAAGTAGAAGATTGAATTTCTGACCCTTCCCACACGGGTATCAGGCGCCCGGTCACTAATCCCTCTCCTTGTGGCCGGCTGGCGACACTGTTCGACTTTTAAAGTTCGGCCTCCGGAGGGTTTCGAGCGACACATGCCTTTTTGCTTGGAAGCATTATATCCAATTTTTATGTCAGAATCTGCAAAGGAGCTGTGCCAGATAACCTGCAGATGCAGGTTTTACTTCCGAAACGTAATTGGCTTGGTAATTGGCGGCATTTGTTTGGGTAACATTGTTCGTTAATCGTTCGGGATCAGCTTCTCTCCATAGCTCTGCCGCAATAAATGTCATTGCACCGCGATCCATGTTCCTTGCCGATTTATAATTCAACCTGGTATTATTCTGACAAACGTAAAACTTTTTGTATATATGCGTTCAACAACCGATTGGCTATGCTGGATTTATCAATAACCAATAAAGCCCTTTTCCAAATTAACATCCACACTCCTCGTTTGTTTTGCCTTCTGCAAATCAAAGAACACATGTGTTTGCGTTTTTATTTTCACCACAAAACGTGCAACCACAACACACCATACAGCCATCCAATGCTAACAGTTGATTACACAGCGCATCATGTTGTACCTATGCACGTTGCACACATATCATCACCGGGACCCGCATTGCCAGCACCTGCGGTGGGACGTAAACCGATCCAAGGCAAGGCCATATCCCTTGAAAAGGTAGCAAGGCTTCATCGCACAGCCATGGACATTGAACCGAGCAATTATATCACATGATAAAAGACTCGCGATATGAAGCACAGCACCGTTATCTCAAAACCAGCGATGCAGAGCATCTCACTCACAAAACATCTGTCTGAGATCTGCAATCACAACATCGACTGGAATCCTAAATGACTGATGACACTGGCCACAAAATCGCTCCCACACTACACTGTAATGGCACACGAATAAATGCACTTCTGCGCTCGGGCTCACAATGCGCCTGGGTCGAAGTGCACCACGGGGTTGCGGGTAACACAGCTGGGTGAGGCGGAGTGCGACTCGACGGGACGGTCGGCGCCGCGCAGCGAGACGGACTATCGCCGGCTGGATCTTCTCCAATTCTGAAACAAATAGAAATGGCGGTTAGCTTGAGGGATACCAACCAACTACTTGCAAGTATATGGACTGCTTTCGCCTTTCACTACTGTCAGAACTCAGTCAATTTAGTTATCGTCTTTTCGCCCGCTTGTGTCGGTTCGGCCGCCCGTGTTTCTCCTCGGCCGACGCGCGGCCGCTGTATTGCGGCACAGCATCTCTCGCTGGAGCGGGGCTGTGCGGCGCGGACTCGTGCACTGATTGGTCGGCTGCTGACCACGTGATTGTGAGGTGAGGTCGGGTGAGGGCAGTCGGGCAATGTCTGTTGTCGCGGCTGGTGCGTTGGGACCTCGAATGTTATATGCGTTGCTGGGGACGTCGGCAGACTCGTCTGAGAGGCTTGCTGTCGGCTTACTCGGCGATGCATATACATTCGAGGGTCTAAATCTGGGACTGAGTCTGTCCGGCTCGTTCCTCATTCGCTTTTTGGCCCCAACCACCGATAGCACAGCGCCGTGAATATGTAAGCCTTACTAGTCTGAGCGGCCTGTTCGGCGAGCATATTCGCGGAGCTGTTCGTAACATTTGAGCGCGCCTTGCAAGGTCGCTATTTCACACGGCTGTCAGCCTATTCAAGGGCGGTATTTTCTTGGGTTTCCTCGAGCGTCTCTCGAGATTCACTAGCTTATTTCTCCGCCAGTTGCGATTGGTCGCTGTTCATATCGAGTCCCTCATAGCCGGGGTTTTTGGCAAGTGATCATCTTGTTTGTCTGGGTTTTGTTGATCAGAAATACATCCGCCTGGTGTATTTATACGTTCTTTAACCCGCGCCGTGCTGGGGGGGGGGCGTTTTTTACGCCCCCCCCCCTCAGGTTTTTCGCGAATATCTCAAAAACGGCGGCGCGCAGCGCCGCCGTTTTTGGTACACGTGTTCCTACATCATTTCCGCACATGTTGTGAAAATTTCAGACCTAGGCCGTTCAAGGTCAGGTCACCAGGTCACGTCAAGTGACCTTACCTCAGAAAAAGTTCAAAGGCTCGCTATAGCTACACCGACTGAACGATCACTTTGAAACTTTCAGCGATTGATATGAGTAACAGTATGTATAAAATGTATATCTCGGATTTTTGATATCTGTGACCTAAGGTCAGGTCAATTTTGCGACCTCTCCATTATAAGTCAATGGGAGAAAATTGAAATGCGCCTCTTTTGGACGAATATCGTTCAAAACGCTCTCAAACATCGGTTCATAGGTAAACATGACACACTGAATAGGAAAAATGCACCTGTGACCCCTCTGTGTGCCCCTGAGGTCATCTCAGGTCATGAACGGTCGCCAGCAGTTTTTTGGCTATAACTTTTGATAGAGACGTGCTAGAGCGGTGAAAACACGTCAGATGTGTTCAGCTCGACGATACGGATCGACTGATATGCAACATGACCCTTTTCGGTCAGGTCATGACCTTGACCTGAGGTCAAATTTTCAAAATGACCTTTCGAGGTCAACGAATAGTTCATTCGACGCGTCTCGACGAGAGGAACACGATGCTGGCAAAAGTAATGTCATGGCGCTTATGAGTCAAAAGTTATTGACGAAAAAAACGTTTTTCGTAAAAACGGCTATTTTTGGAGTTTTTGCCCTCTGGAGGCTAAACCGTTGACCTGAGGTCAAATCTGAGAACATTACTCAGAAAGGTCTGTAAAAGGGCTATCGAATGCGCTTTTCCGCGGCGCTGTAGCTCTATCGGTTCCCGAGATAGCCGTTGGCAGTTTCCAAAATGTTGAAATAGTCAACATTTTACCTTTGGTGACCTCTGGTGACCTGACCTTTGACCTGACCCAAAAAATGACCGAGTGTTCTCGTCTTTATTTTTGACGCTCTTTCGATTGCCGCTTACCGCGTGTCGCTACGTGGCCCAGGAGCCGAGTTAGACGGGGGGGCGTGAAAACGCCCCCCCCCCCCCCCAGCACTCGGCGGAAAGTTCAGGCCACCAGCACGGCGCGGGTTAACTTGGAATCGCAACATAGTCCACCGGGGCCGGATCATTTATTCAGTGGAGGACACAGTCCCCATGGCTACCGGACATTTAATTTGTTGAGTCCACTGGGTAAATTGATAGTTTGTTTTGAACATACAGTCCACTTTGTACTTTGATTTAGTTCCCATTTCACTCAAACATGGGGGAGCTACTGGCTGCTAGGTCGCGTCTCCGCACAAAGGCTACTAAAGCGTGCAACGATCTCCGAGCCTACAGGGAGGGAGATCGGAAAGCGCTAGACCCGGACCAACTTGCCCTAAAACTCCACCATGTGGAGAAGATCCAGACTGAGTTGCAGGGCTTGCAGGTCCAGCTGGACAAACAGGGTCAAGCCGATGAGACAAATCATGTTCAGACTCTGGAGGATGAGGCTTTCCTCGGTTCTCGCCTTTTGACTCGCCTCGAGAAGGCAGAGGAGGCCCAGTTCAGGGCAGAGTCGATGAAGGCAGCTGGTAGCGCCGATTTGAAATCATCTCTCACCGTGGCGATTCCCACATTCGATGGTGATGTGATGAGATGGCCCGAGTTCTGGGAGCTGTTTACGATCGCTGTGCACGACAACCAGTGCTATGCCAACGTGCAGAAATTCGTGGTCTTAAAGTCGTATCTTGCCGGAGCGGCATTGAGGGCCATCCAGGGCATCCCAGTCACGGGTGACGGGTATGTGCAGGCGGTGTCAGCTCTGAAAGCGCGATTTGACCTCGAGAATGTGCGACGGGAGACTCTCTTGAAGGAGCTGATGAACATGTCATCAGTCCGCCACGGTGACTTGAAGGCCATGCGATCCTTCATAGATCACCTGTCTGCGCACACGAGAGCTCTCAGCACTCTGGGTGTCTCCTCAGAGAGCCTATCCAGCCTGCCGCTGCCCATGGTGAAGGGCAATATCCCCGAAGACTGGCGTCTGGAGTGGGCCCGGCGATCGAGTCACCACTTTGATGACTTCCTGGTGTTTTTGAAGGAGGAAATTAGGGTCAGAGAGCTTGCTAGGGGCCCGAATAGTGAATGCTCTGCTGTTGACCCACCAGCAACGTTCTCGGTGACCACCAGAGACCTCGACTCTGAACACCTGGCCAGGGAATGTCTGGGCAGTCCGTGTGCTGAGCGTGGCCGCCAGCATCACTCGCTGCTGCATGATGCGGAGTTTGGAACGCAACGTTCACCCTCAGCAGTTTCTGAGTTGGGCCCTGATGCTGAACCACTCCAGCCTCCTGAGCCTCCTGCTCCGGGTGCTTGTGCAGAGGCTGAGACGCACGGTGTTGAGCTGCCCAGCCGTCACCGATATAATGTCAGCTCTACAGGAAAGAGCTTCTTGCAAACCGCTGCTGTTGTGGCAGCAGGTCCCAATGGCCGCACGCCGGCACGTGATTTCCTTGATGGAGGATGTGACGCCTCCTATGTCAGGAGCTCCCTGGCTCAGGAGCTGGGACTACCTGAGAAGGGCTCCGACACATTTGTCTGCATCGGGTTCCATGAGAGAACCGAGCAGCCTTGTACCAATGATCGAGATCAGGTTGACCTTGAAAGTCGTTTCGGTGGACCGTCAGTCAAACTTGACATGAAGAGCACAGACGTGCTGTGCTCACCGCTCCCAACTGCTCAGCCACCTCGGTTGCCGTCTGAGATCCAGACGGCTGATGATTTCCGGGGTGGTGAGGTTGACGTCCTTGTGGAGGCTGATAACGTGTATCAGCTCGTCTCACGGGATCAGTTGGGGGTTGCAGACGGGCCGAGAGCCGTCGAGACGATCCACGGTTGTAAAGGTGGAGACAATGGTGGTCCCCACATGAGCCAGTGCGTTCCAAGTCGGCACGATGCTGCCGACCTGGACGCGAGCCCAACTGGGGCATTCCACGTCAAATCAAACACCGAAATCCGTCATCCCCTTCGATTTTTCTGAAAATTTGTAGGCAGACTGGGCATGGTTCAAAACTGAGTTACGTATAATATTTTCGAAATTAGATAACGTATCGCTGAGATATAGGTCATCGAATATAGCGAAAAATGCCACACATCAATTTTTTAAATGGCTATAACTCTGGTTCCTTTTCTGGTATCAAAATGATATTAACAGGGTCTTATAAACAATTGATAAGGCTTTTATTTCTATTTATAAAATTAAATTGAAGTGACCTTGAAATGCATTTGACCTTGAATTAAAACAGAAAAATTTAAATAGCAAAAAACACGTCACCTTCGATTTGGGTAATTTTTACATATTATGTCCGTCACAATGTTCCTAATTATCTGTGAAAAAATTGGAGTGGGCCATTCATAACTTTCGCGGCAAACGCCGTTTTCATGCATCAACATCACGCAACCGCGCGTGACCTTGAAAGACAGAGTCAAGACATGCTTGCTTGTGTACACTTTCTGAAATGAATGATTGCTGATTAGTGATACCCCAAACTCTGCGAGAATGGAAATGCATAGTCATCGTAGTCAAGCATTCACGTTCCATAGTAAGAGTGTCTCAGGCAAACGGTATTTTGCGGTGAATTTTGAGCCGTGTGCAAATGCATCATGAAGTAAATTCAACGAAAACATTATCACGCAACGATATCTTCATGTCTTTTGATCTTCACTATACGAAAGATGATACATTTTTTTTTAGTATGTATGGGGAATTTCTAGTTAATCCAATGATAAATATGGCAGTTAGAGGCCTGCTAAGAGTAACCGTCATGTCGCCGGCTGAGGCGGGCTCGGCCGATGCGGGAAACGCAGCAATCACAATTTTGTGTTTACACGTTCATATTTCAATTGTTTACCAACCGATTTTCAAAATTCTTTCACCATAAGATTACCTGTACATTTCTTAGTCTTCTCACAAAATTTGACGCGAATCAAACGTAATCAGCGGTAGGGAGCGCGATGTAAAGACGGAACCGTTCCGTTCCGTCCCGGCACAGTCTACAATTCAGGCGGCGCGTAGCGGTCGGCGCCGGCTGCCGAAACCCGAGTCGCCGCGTTGCTGCGGCGACAGGATGTTCACTTTACAACGCTATTACTAAAACAGTTGTGAACCGATTTTCTTATTGCTTGCACGATGAGATGTCCAATTCAATTCTTGACAGGTAGCCATAATTAATTTCGCATTAATCTTATGAGATATTGGCGAAAAGCAGGAGGGGTGGGCGAAATTCGTTCTTCCCCCTCCACTGCGCGTGCTAACATACGTTTGCATATGTGCAATTTTCTTCAAAACTTATGAATGGCCCACTCTAATTTTTTCACAGGTTGTTAAGAATATGGTAGGCAATAGAATATATGAAAATGAGCCAAATCGAAGGTGACGTGTTTTTTGCTATTTCAATATTTGTGCTTAAGAACAGAGTTAAGCAAATTTCAAGGTCATATATTTAAGTAGGTGCAACTCTAAACAAATGCTTAAGAAATTACCTAAGCAGTAAGGTTTATTTCATTCAAATCAAACAAGTACAACCAAAGTTATGGTCGTTCAAAAATATAAAGATGCAACATTTTGTAAAAATTTGATGCCCTATATTTAGAAGACCTGTGGTCAGAATGTGCAAAAAACATCAATGTAATGTCCGCGACCACACAGGAACTCGCTCACAAATTTATAATGAAATCGCTGATGGTAAGGTGCAAAACAGCCGATTTTTGTTCGA
This sequence comes from Amphibalanus amphitrite, assembly GCF_019059575.1. Lineage (NCBI taxonomy): Eukaryota > Metazoa > Arthropoda > Thecostraca > Balanomorpha > Balanidae > Amphibalanus > Amphibalanus amphitrite. Next base: position 442,442 of record NW_024881872.1, read on the forward strand.
TTTGACGTGGAATGCCCCAACTGGCATCGGTGATACCGAGCTGAACGACTCTCGCTCCAACTCACAACTGATGTGGAGTGAGAAGCTCCACGAGCCGCCCCCGATCTGGGGCTCTGATGAGAGGCCGACATATGGCCGCCGCTCCCGGCCGTCGTGGTGCCGTGAGGCGCCCTCGATCGTCGGCCCCCGACCCATCCCGTCGGTGCAGAGGAAGCACCCCGGCGGGATCTGGCGGTGGCATCGGTGGCGCCGTCGAGGGTGAACCCACCGCAACGCGCCCCAGTGAGGTTCATTCCCGAGGCTGTCCCATGGTGGAGAGGCTTTTGGCAGTGATTCGTGGGGTCTGAGAAGCATAGTAGGTTAACTATAGGATAAGCTTAGTTTAAGTGTTTATACTATTTGGTCGCAGAAAGGCAATCTAGGCGGTAGAAGGATGGCAAGCTCAGTCTGTCGGCTGAGTGCGTGGCAGCTTGGCAGCGCCATGTTGCCGCTGGATTATGCGATCTGCTGTTCTCGCTACTCACGAATCTTTCTTGTCTTTTTAGTGTCATCGTTGTCGTCCTGGAGATGCTTCAGAAGGACGACCACCGGTCGCAGCGGGGGGCCGTCCGGGTGATGGTGATCCTGAACCTGACGTCGGGCGGCTCCCAGGAGCTGGTGGCGGAGCTGTGCCGACTGGGCGCCGCCAAGCCTCGCTGTGACCTGCTGGCCGCCGGGGACGCCAACCTCATCATGGTCTTCCTGGACGCGCTGTCGAACGTGCTGAGGTGCGCCGAGCAGTTGGACCGGGAGGGCACCGTGGCTCTCCAGGTGGATGAGTGCGGCGGCCTGGACCGCATCGAGTCGCTGCAGACGTACGAGGACGAGCCGTCCTCATCATCGGCAGGCACTTCGACGATGACGACGAGGAGGACGCTGAGGTGGCGGCGCCCGCCGCCGCCGCCTCTGGCTTCCAGCTGAGCGTTGACACAGACGCGGCCACGGCCGGCGACCTCCAGTTCTATGACGGCGGTCTCCGCAGGACAGTCATGGGAGTGGTGCGCCGGTGATGTGCTAAAGCGGACTTTAGTTATGAAAATGCGGCAAGCCCCATTTTGGTGGGGAGTATGTCAGAACTCAGTCAATTTAGTTATCGTCTTTTCGCCCGCTTGTGTCGGTTCGGCCGCCCGTGTTTCTCCTCGGCCGACGCGCGGCCGCTGTATTGCGGCACAGCATCTCTCGCTGGAGCGGGGCTGTGCGGCGCGGACTCGTGCACTGATTGGTCGGCTGCTGACCACGTGATTGTGAGGTGAGGTCGGGTGAGGGCAGTCGGGCAATGTCTGTTGTCGCGGCTGGTGCGTTGGGACCTCGAATGTTATATGCGTTGCTGGGGACGTCGGCAGACTCGTCTGAGAGGCTTGCTGTCGGCTTACTCGGCGATGCATATACATTCGAGGGTCTAAATCTGGGACTGAGTCTGTCCGGCTCGTTCCTCATTCGCTTTTTGGCCCCAACCACCGATAGCACAGCGCCGTGAATATGTAAGCCTTACTAGTCTGAGCGGCCTGTTCGGCGAGCATAGGGTAAGTGGCTCCTATCACGCACACCTAGTAGGAAAACTGCTTTTGAGACTTACTGAAACCTGTTTTGCTGATAAAATGGTCACAAGCAGTTTTCATAAGCATTTGCTTTCTTGATTTGACTTTTATGTTCCAGCGTTCCTTCATCATTTATGACATATAAGGCAAAACCTCCACCAACGTCCGACGTGCGCTAATAGAGCACCGGTGCTCTTATGACGCACATTCAGCTGCCTCAAATGCGCACAAGAACAATTCCAACAGGTTTAATAAACATGTCGAGGTATTGATCAAATCACTTTATTTTAAAGTTGAACACCATGAGCACATCATGAACTTTGAACTCGACACATCATGAGACACACTATGAACATGAACGCATCATGAACACATCATGAACTCGAAACCTTTTCACTGACTCAGTATCTACTGTCGGCAGAGGTCACAAGTGAAACTTGTCTGTTTTGTTTCAGCGTCAGTGCATGGCACGCATGCCCAGTCAGTGCACACTTGACATTGTATCCACTCTTCACACGATCGTGAGAACTTCATGCAGCAGTAGGTATATGCATGTCGTCTCACTTCCTGATGACTGGTCTTCATTGGGCTTTACCTTACCTGTTTTATTTTCACGTGTCCATGTTTGGCTGTTTTCTTTGTTTTTTCCTTGTTACCGTCGGACTCAAACAATGCCCTCTTTACCAGCACAGCATCTCCATTAACTGTCCTTCGCTTACCTTTCCTCTGCACGCGAGGGGTTGGCATCACGTCATGCAGACTTTTATCTAGTTCTTCGTCGTCCCGCATGGATATAGAGTCAGCACGAGATGTTCCATCGGCCGAGCTCCCGGGCCCGGCGTCACCAGCCGATCGCCCGGGCCTGGCGTCACTTGCCGAGCGCCCGGGCCCGGCGTCACCTGCCGAGCTCCCGGGCCCGGCGTCACCAGACGAGCGCCCGGGTCCGGCGTCACCAAGCCGAGCGCCCGGGCCCGGCGTCACCAGTCGAGCGCCCGGGCCCTGCTTCACATGCCGAGCGCCCGGGCCCGGCGTCACCTGCCGAGCTCCCGGGCCCGGCGTCACCAGCCGAGCGCCCGGGTCCGGCGTCACCAGCCGAGCGCCCGGGCCCGGCGTCACCTGCCGAGCGCCCGGGCCCGGCGTCACCTGCCGAGCGCCCGAGCCCGGCGTCACCAGTCGAGCGCCCGGGTCCGGCGTCACCTGCCGAGCGCCCGGGCCCGGCGTCACCTGCCGAGCGCCCGGGCCCGGCGTCACCAGCCGAGCGCCCGGGCCCGGCGTCACCTGCCGAGCGCCCGGGCCCGGCGTCACCAGTCGAGCGCCCGGGCCCGGCGTCCAGCTCCACCGCCGTTTTGCCAGCTCCACCGCCGGGAGTGGAGCTCAATGCCGCATTCTACACTGTGCCAATGCCTAACATGTCAATTCATCGTGATATAAGCTGTTCCTTGTAAGAAAGAAGGCTAGATAATCATCAAATGTACTGTGCGCATTTGCAGCACTGAAAGTGTGCGTCATTGCAGAACCAGTTGCCCTAAACACGCACACCTACTGATTCAGCCCCCTCCCGTCAGCAATGACGCATTCTGGGTAAAGCATGCACGCCTAAACTGAGTCCCGTTTCATTGCCATCCGGTCAGTGCCCATCGATCTTTCCGGCCTATTCAGGTTTACGCGAGAAGTGCATGCGTCTTAAAACATGCATTATTGCTTCAGGCACTTTTTTGCTGAAGAAACATTGCACCTCAATCACAATATCCGCCATAACTACTCACCTTTTGAGCCGACAACACCCCACCGCCGTCCACACGTAGCACAAATGTCGCTGGAAGTGATTGACAGCTGATTTTTTCGTTCCTGGCTTCTGCTGAAGGAACTACATTCAAAAAAGTTCTTGGTGTGCGCTTTTAGGAAGTGTGCGTCATAGGAGCCACTTACCCTATTCACGGAGCTGTTCGTAACATTTGAGCGCGCCTTGCAAGGTCGCTATTTCACACGGCTGTCAGCCTATTCAAGGGCGGTATTTTCTTGGGTTTCCTCGAGCGTCTCTCGAGATTCACTAGCTTATTTCTCCGCCAGTTGCGATTGGTCGCTGTTCATATCGAGTCCCTCATAGCCGGGGTTTTTGGCAAGTGATCATCTTGTTTGTCTGGGTTTTGTTGATCAGAAATACATCCGCCTGGTGTATTTATACGTTCTTTAACTTGGAATCGCAACAACTACCCCGTATTTAATCGCGTAATTAAGGAGATGATTGTCAATAAAACACTGCGAGACATTATCATTTAGCCGTTTATGGAAAATGATAATGAGCATTTCATATAGGCCTATAGTTCAGTATGAAATGGAAATTAGAATTTAATGTTAAATTAGGCTTAAATTATTTAATTTATTCACATATTTTGTAAAGCAATAAGGTTGTTACGATTATTTTCATTATATTTCCTTTTTGCGTCGATCATTCGAACAATAAAGTTACAACGGCGTATATGAATTAAACGGTGATTATCTGACGCTGCATGCACAAGAAAATCGGACTGAATTTAAGCCAAAAATGCATACATCGTGTGCTCTGGAATTAATGTAATATAAAAATTAATATGAACATTCACTTCCATGGGTTGAAGCAGACAGCCATCATCGACAGGTGTCTCCAGAACCACGTCTCGCTCCTGAACTACCCTGAGACGGTCTGTCCCGTGTTGACCCACCTGCAGAGAGCGGCGGGCGGCGCGTCGCGCCTCCCTCAGCAGGGTGACCCGCCGCATCGGCAGCTCCCAGCGCAGCTTCAGTCGGGACGTGGCGTCCCCGATCAGCTCGTGCAGCTCCGACCAGCTGAGCTGCGGCAGCTGCGGCCGGCGGGGAGCGGCAGCTGCCGCCGACGGCGGCGGTCTCGGGGCGGCGGCCGGAGCCGGGCCGCGTATTCGCCAATAGTATTACACGAATCGGCCCACCAACTAGCGACATCTCTAGTGCGACGTCATAGCCATCCGGCGTGACAATCATGCATTGAGGCCAGATTTGAGTTGAGACTTTTGTTAATTGTATATGGCAATTCAATTGACAGTGTGTCGTCGTAGCCGAGTGGTTAGAGTCTCGGTGTGATGAGCGAAAGATCGAGGGATCGATTCCTGCTTTAGCGGTTCTTTTCTAAGAAGTCGGTTTTAGACACGCATTTTTGGCCCCTAGGCCCTAAGTTCGCACGCCAATATCGTACGCCCAATAAATCTATGACAAGTATTCATCTGATTAAGGAATAAGTTGCAAAAGAACTGCAGTTGCAGTCTGTACCTGAAATACCAATTGTGTTACGGTACTGTCGATACTGTCGATCCCCTGGTGGCAGAAATGTTAAAGTTATAGTTAAGGCATAGCTCCTATAGATGACGCCTTTGACGGAGCTGGAAACTGATAATCTCGTCCCCTGATTACGCTAACAGCTATGCCCAACTTTTTTGTGCATGGTGATTCTTACATGAAAACTATCTAATTGCATGCTAACCAGCGTGCGATTTTTAGCTTAGTTTTCGCTACTTTTAGGTACTTTACCTTGCCAAGTGCCGCCTACTTTCAAAAGGTCAGCGCCACCCCTGTCATATCCAGCAGGAGCTGCGTGCTCGGTGCTATCACCCATTGGCAGTGAGAAATATTGATCAATGGTCATCGCCCAGCACCATTTGTCTTTCCATTGGCTACGTTCGCATAGTATGCACTATGCATTAGTGATGTCAATTGTCAATCACAGAAAATCAGAACACCGGTCACCGATACCAAACCAAATTCAAACAAAAACCATTGGAAAATACCGAAACCGAACCAATCGGTTGGACTGCAAATATTTCTCTTAGGTATGCAACATATTCATTTGAAGAATGCTTAGGGGAGAGTGGGGTGGGTTGTATCAGTTTTTACTCCGAGACCCATAACCTCGTAACTATCCGTGATAAACTCATAATTTCCATACCATCCCCTTCCTTGATTCTTCTGCTTTTTTGTGCAAAGTAACTTTTCCGCTACCTCTACCAGTTTTTCTTCTACGGTCTGCCGAATAGAACAATGTTTTTGATACAACTTACCCCATGGCTTGGGTGAGTTGTATCACATGGTGGGGTAATTTGTATCACTATTTCACGTTTCAGGGAGTGTGCTTGCTACTGGTTTTGAACATAACAACAACATTAAATGGGGTTAATACAATGTATAGGTATGCTCAAAGGCTTCACTTTATTAGACCAAACTTAGGTCAATGCAATCTGAACGAAACATCAACAGACTAGACGCAAAAGTGGCCCGTTAAGAGCAAAGAAGCCAACACTTTGTGCCGAAATGGAACGAGCATTGGCTAGCTACCTACAAACGCGAGCCACGGCTTAGCTTTCGCGATCAAAAGCAACATACCCATACATACATACATACATACATGTTACAACCTACCCCACCCGGCTCTGATACAACATGTACCTAGCCGCCATCTTGGAAAAAACATCCTCGTGCTCAAAAAACAGCGGACAGCTGGAGAAATCCGTTTTCACTCACGCAGCCTTAGCACCTACCCTCACCACCGCTACGGAGATCTTTCAAATTCGTGCACATCTAAATGCCCAAAACACACATTTTCTTGCAACTTATTTTTTTAGAATGACATTAAAAAAACATAAAATCGGCTCTCACCTCGAGACGCGTCCACTCAGCCACAAGACAGAACAGGGAAAGATGGCGCCCGGAAAACCTCGTCGGCTGGTCGTGTCGCGAGCGCCATCCATTGGATAAGTTTGGCACAATTCGCCCTGATACAACTTGGACATGATACAACTCTCCCCGCTCTCCCCTACCTCTGATTTCTTAGGTGCACGCCGTTGCAAATGTATCCAAAAAAACGCACAATGACAGATAACACGAAAATTGATGTCGCCGAGTGGATTCGAACCACCTACCTCCATCTCACCATTCCGATACTCTAACCACTGTGCCATGGCGGCAACACGTACGTTGAGTTTAAATGTCTTTAAGTTAAAACTTAGCTTCAATAGACTCCACCAAGGGCGAGGACCGAACGTATGACGCCACGCTGACGTCACTCAAGAGGCACGCTATTGGTCGGGCCGATTCGTGTAATACTATTTGCGAATACGCAGCCGGGCCGAGCTGGACGGCGGCGGCAGGACCCGGTCTGGCGGCGGCGGCTGGACCGGCCGGCGGCTGCTCGCGCTCTGAGGAACGGGGAGGCAGGCGTCGGTTAGAAAGACATAAATTGTAGATGATCAGTGTTATAACCCATTATTTAAAAAAAAAACTTACATTTTCAGCCCAAACAAACTAATCAGTAATATACAATCACATCTCATAACATATTACTGCATAACCGTTATGTGGTCCAAGACGATTGATTCTTATGGTACCTAATATAATGCAATGCTGTGAACAACCATAACTCAGACCACCCTAAATTTCTCGCCACGGCATTGCGTCACTAACCTGTCTCTAAATCTGCCATGGCGTTCCGAGCGTACTCCAGGCCGATTCCCAGACTCTCGGCATCCTGAAACGAACGGTCAACGCGGGTCAGTGAGCTGCTTCCTCCCATGCACAAGGAACTTAAAGAGTCAGCTAGTCAAGTATGTCATTTCAGATGTTGGAAACACGCTGCCTGTAAATAGCCGACTTTAAATGACAAACAACTTAAAATGAAACCAATTTGAGTGACGTGCAGGCAGTAGACTCCTGACAGGAGCGGTGATTGTCGAATCAGCTGAAAGAGCCTATGTATCTTACAATGTATGAATGTAGCCTACTCACTCCACTACCTGGCCGATCGCTTAGACATACCTGCATGAGCTCCTCGATGTCGAACTCAATATCCAGCTCCATGACTGCGCAGCGTGCGGTCTCCCGGCACCGGTCGGCTGAGGCTCTGCCGATTTTCCTACAACTCGACGACGCACTCCACTCCCTGTCACGGTCGAGACGCTACTGGCTGACCGAGAGGACGCTCCTGATCCTCCAGACGCTTTTGGCGGATGCATACCATTTTTTAAAATAAGCGACCAGTATAGGGTGGACTACTTTCAGACCAGCGTATTCAAAACCCTTCGGGTACTGATAACGCGCGAGCGACGCCGGCCGCCCGACCCAAGGAGGGGGATTAGTGACCAGGGAGTGACCGCTGATACCTGGAAGGATCAGAAGTCGCCCTGCTTTACCCCGACGTCACAGCGGGATAGCCGGCAGGGGGCCGAGGGGGGGGGGGGCGAGGACGCCGGTGTCTAATTAGTCCTGCGATAGCGGCTCCGGTGAAACTACTGGGAGGAGGCAGTCGTGGCAAGCACATCTGGAAAGTCACAGAAGTTGGTTTCAACCTCCCTTGTAGTGCAGACCTCCATAATTTCGAGGACATGGAAACAGAAAGGCAGAGTCGCTATCTGCCGATGTGCTACAGAATCGCTCCTACTCCAACTCCGACTCGTCAGCTCTTCTTTTTTTCCTCCAGCGCGCCTCCCCAGTCTTTATTTCTCTCTCTCTCTCTCTCTCTCTCTCTCTCTCTCTCTCTCTCTCTCTCTCTCTCTCTCTCTCTCTCTCTCTCTCTCTCTCTCTCTCTCTCTCTCTCTCTCTCTCTCTCTCTCTCTCTCTCTCTCTCTCTCTCTCTCTCTCTCTCTCTCTCTCTCTCTCTCTCTCTTCTCTCTCTCCCTCTCTCTCTCCCCCTCTCTCCCTCTCTCTTTCTATCTCTCTCACTCTCTCTCTCCCTCTCTCTCTCATTATCTTTCCTTCTCTATCCCTCTTTCTCTTTCTCTCTTTCTCTCTATCTCTTGCTCTCTCTCCTAGCTCTGTTGTATAACTTCTTTCGGGTTCAGTCGTACTTACCAGTCACGGCGGCCAGCAAATGTTCGACAAGAGGCGCCCGCCGACTGGCAAGCTGTCAGGCTCCGTCCACCTGGCGGGTAGACTGTGCCGCAAGGCTTCTCTGTAGTGCGGTACAGCTCAACCGCCGCGCCGAACCGCGGAAAGGCGCACACAGATGCCACAGATGGAAGACTCGGCTCCTACCCAACTACACAGTAGACAGAAGACACACTTTCTAAATGTTATAAACTACATGTTGAATTTTGATAAATGTATTTTTTTATTTCATTTGATTTTGAATTCATTTCTAACAATATGTGTTTAGAGACACAGATTCTGAAGATGTAGCGGTCTTCTATGGTTTTCAGTTTCTGAGACCCTGGTAAAGTATACTGAAAAGCTCCTTTTTGTTCCATTTTTTCTCCTGGAAAGGAATCATGCAGTTAGATCTGCTCATATTAACGCAAGTTACCAGAAAATGTTATGCCCCATAACATTTAAAAGACCTAAACGGCGTTCAATGACGTCAGTAAAATCAAATTTTAACAGCGTGAATTAACATATTTCGGTAGGGTATGCTACGATACGCTCGGTGCTATCCCTAAATGCCTGCTTTACCTATCAAGGTATTCTAATCCAGCGCTGGTAAGAACGGAGGCTTCAGCATCTCCATCCCTTGATTGGTGGATACGGCTCCCAATGCGTGTCGAGAGCCCCTTGGACATGCTTGTACCTGAAAAAGTTATTCGCTCTCATAGGTGTTGTCAATAATGACGTCTTATCGCTGCAAAATACATTCCAGTGATGTCGCTGGTTACACATTACACATTAATTTAATTCCAGTAAAACACGTACATTCGGGGACCGAATGTATATATACTTCATGGTTCAATGGGTCTTACTTCTTTTTTGATCCTGCTAGTCGTCCTCTTGCAATTTGTTCTTTTAGGTCACGGTAACATTTCTGGGCATTCACATATCTGAAAATGGCAAATAAATGATCAATGCTGTTAATAGAATACTTCTCTGGATGCTAGAAATGAAATGCTAAGAAAGGAACAAGGGTAAAAGTGGTGTAAGCTCGGCATTTGCTCAGTACCTACTCAGCAAACCTACCTCAAGACCATGACCTGTGCGAGTACGTAAAGTCGTTTTTTTCAGCCTGGTCACTTACTCGATCTCGGTTTTCTGGCACCTGTCCAGCATGCGCGTGCGGAGGCTGTCGTCGGATGTGGCGTGCTGTTCGAACCAGGCGTCCCGCTCTGCCAGCCATTGGCGGCCGTAGTCGTGGGACACCATTCTGGCCATTATCTCCTTATCCTGATAAACGGGGGAGGGGACCGTGATACACCATTCTGGCCATTATCTCCTTATCCTGACCGAGACGGGCGAGGGGACCCCTCAGCGCTCTGGGATAGTTGAGCATAATCTCGCGACTGCCACAGTTAAATCATGGCAAAGCGTGAAGGATCAAAATGAACGAGACATAACAACAAGCCCTTTCTGGTTTCGATTTGTTTCGCTTGGAGCAAGCTCTTTCGGGCTGAAAATACCAATGCGTAGCATGGGATAATATAGGATGGGGCGTAGACATTGGGCTATGCGGGACTGTGACAGTGATCCATGGAAGCGAGACCGTCCAGGTGGGACCACATTGCCTCGATGGGACAGCCCCCCCCCCCCCGCCTCTCAAGCGGTCTCCCCGGTCCCCCGGAGAGGATTTTAACGGGCCGGTGTGGACCCAACCTCATCCACCGGTTGTCAGGTGGGGTGGGGTGACCGCCAGTCCGAAAAGGGAGCGGGAGGAGGCATGCGGATGGGTTAGTTATGAGCATAGCGAGGACGGATGATGAACACGCCTTATTTACTGTTTTGGTGAACACGCCATATTACTATAGCGGTGTAATATTTCGCGTAATTACTATAAAAAATGGCTATGGGTTCTAAGCTAGTTTTGAATTCTTAATAGTCGTCAAAATACCTAGTCCTAATTTAAAAAAGCACAAAAACCACACACAAGATTGCTGAAGAAATCTGAAACGTTACCTTAATTTGAGGACGACATTTTTAAGTAGAACATGGTATCTTAGCTTACCCTAAGCATCCTTTAAATTAGTTAGTTCACAGTTTTACTTAGGTTAAACTTAGTTAAGTTTTCGTTACAAGTAATATTTTAAGGGGGAATCTTTTTTTTTACTACCTTGCCTTATCTGTAACTGTTACTTACGTGAATGTACGAGGGCAGAAATGATTTGCTGCTGCCAGACTTTTTCTTCTTGTCACGGTCGTCGTGAACAGTGGCACAGGGAAACTGGCTGGCCATTGGCTGAGAATTGTATGGCGAATTGTCTCCATCGCAGGCCGACTCCAGCCCTGGGCAGTGACACTGAATACCTGTAGGTGCAACGACGTGCATTTAGTGCATACCTACTGAATCAAAAGTAGACAATCTTATTGTCTCCTCGAAATCTTGGTTCACGTAATTTGCATTTGATTTGTGTGCAGCTTAATAAGCAAGCAAAACGCTGATCGAAGTGGGTAATTTATCAAATCAATAGGGCAATGAAGATGTCTCTTACCGTTCATTATCACTCGATATTAATAGTTCAAAAGACACTTTTGGGGTATCTATAATAGAAATAAAGCCACGTGACTACACGGTATACTCTAGAACAAACGTTTCCTGGCTACACACTTATCGTTAATTATCCAAAAATCGTCCATCTGCTTCAAATATCAACGCTTAATTTACGGTCTACTACTCATCACAGAAAGTTGTCATGGTGTGCAACTTAATTTTGCATCTATTCTACATGGTGATGCTGGGGCTCTGCATTGGCAAATTCCTTGGCAAATTCTATTTGATAAATTTTAGCAATTAAAAATACTGCCACGTGACGTGTTGATCAACCCAAAATGCCACAAATAACAAAATTGGATTAAAGCGAAAACCATACAACACAATAGCCGTTTTCACGCGACGGCCATCTGGTAGGTTCACATTTGATGCACATCTGGTGCAGATTAGGTGCAGATTTGGTCAAATTAGTTTCAGTGTCTCTTATAATCTATCAGTTAGGGTTGCACTTATTGCTTATATGCCTACTTTGTCATAGTATCAGAGAGCATCATCGATTAAAACACTGAAATAAAATCATAAAATGAAAATATTTGCTGTACAAGAGATGAGATTTGGTCAAATTAGGTGCATTCGCCAGATAGCCCGTCGTGAAAACGGCTAATAAGTAATATAGATGATTGGAAAACAATAAGCATACCAATCACACAAATGAATCCAACAAAAGGCACCATTTTACGCTGCGGGGTCACACTCCCCATAAAAGCTCCTCTCAGTCACAATTAAAGAAAAACTTCGTAAGGTACGCGGCGCTTGGTTAATTTTCTAAAGAAAAATAATTTTCTCAGAAAAAGACTTAAAGGAAACAGTCCACTTTCCTGAAATCAGTATTTTGCTATTGATTTATGATTTTTTATGCTCAAAATAATCATGAAATAAAATAAAACCTTTTTGTAAAAACAATTATTTTCTATATTTTAATATAGGACGAACTATATTCTATGTAAAATAATGTTTGACGCGGAAGCTTATTACGCATTGACCAATCATATTGAGTAGCTCAAACCTACGCATACTGCATTGGCTGTAAGCAGCACGCTGATTGGCTGACGATGACGTGGCTGCATTCCTGTGCAAGGCACGCATTCCTCTACAAGGCACTCTTTTCGGAACGAGAAATGGAATATCTTCGTCTAGGGTGATCGTTGAGCCGTAAAAGCTCCTGATTTGTGCTAGTCTCAGCTCAAGCTACGAAACTGCTATTCCAGCTCAAAACCCCATGTTAAAAGTGAACTATTTCCTTTAATTTTGTTTTCACTAGAGTAAAGCGGAAAGTTTTAGCCTAATTCGGCCGCTGCAGAAGGGGACCAAATGCCTCAAATGGCCCCCAGCCCGAACTGCCAGAGAATCGTAAAATATGGACATGTTGAATAAGTTGATATTAGCCGTTTTCACGACGGGGTATCCGGCGAGTGCACCTAATTTGACCAAATTTGCACCTAATCTCATTTACAGCAAATATCTTTATTTTATTAATTCATTTCAGTGTTTTAATCGATGATACTCTCTGATAATATGACAAACCAGGCATATAAGCAATTAGTGCAACCCTAGCTGATAGCTACTAAGAGACACACTGAACCTAATTTGACCAAATCTGCACCTAATCTGCACCAGATGTGCACCAAATGTGTACCAGATGGCCTTCGTGAAAACGGCTAATATGTATTAGGTAGATTCGGACTAACCATTCTATTGAGGACTAACCTTTTTTCTAGCCCACAGCCCCACATCCTCGGTCACCTTTTTATGAATTTAGTCCGAACCTTTTGAATGGAAGGATTCAAAAGTACAGAGTCCCGCCAAGCGAAGCTTGTTGCGCTCACCCTGCCCTCTATTCTCCGTCCTCCGATCGCGCAATTCCGGTTCTATGGCAGAATTCGCCATTTGGAGTCCAAAGTTAACGTGCGCACATATCCGCGCGCGGCTGGTCCCTCACTGACTTCGCCTGGCTTCGGCCTGCCACCAACCGCAACCATACCTGTCCGGAGGCCCATAAATAAACGTCAAGCGCCCGTCGCGCTTCGAACCCGGACTGTTATAACTGGGAACGCGTGCCCTCAACACGTGGAGTCAAACACTCCACAGACTGAGCTACGGGACCGGCACTGAGCTACGTACGCGCGGGACCGGCTGAGCTACGGGACCGACCTTGGGAGGTCACATAACGTTTTCGCCAATAGCAGCCATTCGATAACTCAGGACCAGCCACGAAGTAGGTAAGTACCTACCTTCTGGTTGCTCAGGATACCAGCCATGAAGTACTTACCTTCTGGGCCGTTGACGAAAATGTCCCACCAGTCGATTCGCCGTATGCGATTACACCAGCCGTTTCGATATACCTCTGAGGCCTGTCAAGGTTACCGAGGTCACCCGAGGTCACCATATTTGAAACCACGGTATATAGAGAACTTTCAAAACGACTAATGAAATCGCATACGACGAATCGATCGGTGGTGTTTTCGTCTCGATCGACGATCGAGCCGGTGCGGCTTTCCGAGGTAGGTATAAGAATGGCTGCCGTAGACGAAATCGCCAAGTTACTAGTAAGCCTTTCAGGGTCACTGAAGTCACCTGAAGTCATTATATTCAAAACGGCTGGTGAAACTATAAGCGGAAGATCGACTGGTGGTGTTTTCGTCTCCATCAGCCCTGTAGGTAGGGTAGGTACCATAGACCCGGGAACAGGGGGGGCAGCGGGGGCGCTTGCCCCCCCAACTTGGGAGCCGAGGGGGCGGCGCCCCCTCAACATTGAGGCAGCGAGAAAAGGTCTTTCCTCCCTTTTCCGGACTTCTTTCCTTCTTGTTTCCTTTATACATCTAAACATCAACACACGGCATTTTCCTTGCCATCTGAATGGTTTCTGCTGATCCAGTATCGATTTGACAACATCTGCTATTGTATTTGTCATCCCGCTTTGATTTGGGCCTGACCTTGGCCATAAGCTTGGCAGGCCAGTTTTATACTGGACCATTTTGAGTCAACTTTGAGAAATGCATAACGTACAACGGTGGTAAAATCGTTGCTATAGGTATAACACAGTTTACCCGCTCTGGGTATGAGGGAGGGGTGTGGGGCAATGAGTGCACTGACGTGGCGCCCTCGGTATGGGATGGGATGCATGGGATACATTAGAGGGCTGTTATGGGATTAAAGCTCAGCGACACTTAGGGCTTATGTGGTGCCTTCGGTTATCGGCAGCACCCTCAGAATCACCGGCGTAGGGCGCTCAGAACCGCCGGTAAGGGGCCTTTAGAGGCACCGGTGTGGGGCCGTCATGCAGGTGCCGGTGTGGGCGCTCAGAGGTGCTACTGTGTGATTCTCTCAGAGGCGCCGATGAGGGTCCTTACAGGCGTTGCTGTGGGCCCTCATAGACGCTGGTGTGGAGCCGTTGCCCGTTACAGACGGGTGTGGGGGCTTTACAGCCATGATGACGCGAACTCTCTACAAGCCGGCAGGGGGTCTCAGTGACCAGCAAGGGGTCCTTAGGCCGGCAGAAGAAATCCTGTGGGGTCCTTAGACACCGGCATGGTACTGTCAGACGCCGGTGGGGCCCTCAGACTCATCGGTGTGGGACCCTCAAAAGTCACCAGTGGGTGGCCTTCAGATGCACAGGTGTTGGTTGGGTCCTCAGAGCCGCCGATACAGGGCTTAATTTTAATAGGCACTGGTGTAGGCACTCAGAGTTGGGGGTGTGAAACCCTCAGAGACACCGGTGTGGGCCCTCATAGGCGCCGATGAGGGCTCCATAGTTGCCGTTATGGGGCCCTCAGAAAAATAAGTGGGACCATCACAGGCGGGAAATGCCCCTAGAACTGGCCCCTCATATGCCGGTAAGGACTCTCAGAGGCCAGTAACGGGCCTTTGGAGACCACCGAGGTGCCCTGAAAAGGCGCAAGAGGCGCTCGGAAGCCGGCGTGGGGCCCTTATGGAGATCTTAGTGTGGCTATTTAGGGCCCATGAGGTGCTCTAACGAGCCCCATGGGGCGTCAGCGGTTTGACCTTCAGCGGTCAAATGGCGCCGCAGGGCCCCTCGGACCCGAAGGTCCCTTTGAACCCGATGGGGGGGGGGGGTACGTGTCCCCTTAGACCCCTTGCTACGCCACTGTTTCATATGCATCATGTCAGGCATTTTAGGCTCGCCCCCCCCCCCAACTTGAAAATCGTTCCCGGGCCCCTGGTAGGTACCTACTTTTTGAGTTGTTGAATGTCTTCAAGGGTGCCGAAAGGGTCTTCAAGATTACTTTACTTATACTTCAGGGGTTGGGAAATATGGCAGCAATTTTATTGTAGACAAATCTTGCGCTCTACTTGCAAAATACGCCTGAGCATGCGTATTTACAAATTGCAACCGAGCTCCGCCGTAGGGTATTTTATTTCCGCCGTAGTGTATTTCAGTTGGGGTATTTTCTACCATACATCCGCCTGAGCTTGGGGTAATTACAATTTGTCGGCGACGTTAAAAAATGATGCACCTTTTTTCGCAGTATAGGTTATCGCATGTGCATATTTTTGTCTTTTTGGTTGCGCTTTTCCCTCGCCGGTATAGGGGGAGGCGTTGAGCGGACCCCATCGGTTTTTCGTGAGTAACTCGCGTAAAAACCGTCCGATCGCGACGAAACTTTCAATACCCCCGATTTTATCAATTTTACTCCTGGCCTGAAAATTTCATGACCCTGACCCAAATGACCTTTGACCTGTGACCTATTTCTCGAGGCCATGTTTGGCCCGAATCGCGATTCGGCGTATGTCGGCTCACATTAGCCGCGCGTTTGCAGTCTTTACGTGGTTTCAAGCGTTGAAATATGTGATATGATGCTGGTCCCATACATTAGGGTGGGTGTCACATGAAGGTCAGGTCAGCTCAATGACCTTTGATGACCTCGGTTCACTTTTTCGAGTTTAACATGTTTCTAGGCTAGTTTTTGGAGCTGATTTCGAATTTAGCAACCACTTGAACATTACAGAGGGTGTAACGAAATTATCCGGACATCTTTCTTCCCGCTGTAATTAAAAAGCAAAACATTCTGGTACTTTTTATTTTGACTGAGCATGTAGCCACCTTTCATAAAAACACAGTGGCGAATGTTTTGGAGCATTTCAGCCAATGTATTCTCCAGCACACTGGCTTTGATGCGGACCAACGCCGTCTAAACCTGTGGCAGCGGTTGGGCGGTGCTTGTGGCGGGCGTCTCTTCAGTCACCTAAGCCGTAATCGCCACACCATATGTGGAAGGCTTTTGGTGTCAATACATACATACATACATACATACTGAACAAGAGCCCACAGGTTTTCGATTGAATTGGGATCGCGACTTTTTCCAAGTCATAAGCGTTAGCCCAGAATGATTGAAGGTTCTATCGGCATCACTTCCCGTTCTTTTAGGGACTTTTAAGTAGCGCGCCGTCCCGCATGAAGACAGCGTGGCTTGAATCAGGCATCAGTGCGCGTTCAGAAACCGAGCCCTCAGGCGCTCAACCAGACGGTATAGGAGGGCCTCCTATACCGTCTGGTTGAGCGCCTCCGACTATTCATTGGCCAGTATGTTTCTCCGGTAATACTTGACGTTGATGGCGGTATTTTGTGACACTATGTTCTATTGGAGGATCGCTAGGCAGCTGAACATGCTCCAGTTCTGGATGTTGTCCGGATGTTTGACGGCGGCGAAGGCCAGGAAGTTCGAGCGGCTGGCCGCCCATACATGGCCGATTTGACGGTTCAAAAGATAATACAGCTCGAACGGCTACCCATCCAACCAGACCACCTCACCCTTATCATTCTTCAACCAGTGGACGCGATCTGGCGTGAGGCGAAAGGTGGTGAACTGGTTGTTTTCCCGTCAGTTTCGTTGTCTTTTTCAGTTTGAAGGGCACTAGAACCAAGTTAAAGGGCGGGTAGCGGTAAAGCATGATATGGGATCTCTTATTATCTGACTTGGTAAGAATTCGAGTCAATTTGCGGATTGATTGGTGCCGTTTCCTTGCCGCTATCTTGATGACTCTCCTCACCACTTGGCAAAGGGCGGCTTTTGTGGTCACGACTGGGCTGAGTCTGCCACCGAAGTCCCAGATTATTACACCTCAGGCAGATGTGCAATTGGCTGCTGCTGATGTCCAGCTGCTGGCAGACCAGCTTCTGGCTCATGACGCCGTGGATGCCGCCATGCAATTTTACCACGAAAGGAGAGATTGCATCCCTTTCTCGCAACTGCCTTGGACGAAAACTACCATGTGAACCCGTCTGCGAATCGACTCCTACTCAGAGCAACAGTCACATGACAAGGTCAGGTCACTGCTGAGTTGAAAACCGATAGCAGAGGCACGTATTCATCCAATATCCCCACTTCTAACATCAGGAAGGATTAGGAAACTGTGCAAACAGATATGGCGAAAAAATAGATGTCCGGATAATTTCGTTACACCCTGTACTGAAGTAGTTTTAGTGCCTTCGTAACATGTTACGAAGCTGTCAGAAAAAAAGCGTTCTGCCCCTCCAACTTTTGCTTATTTGTAGAACTTCGTTGCTTAGCAAACCACTATGTTGTTGGCATTGAGGAGCTTTGAAATGTCTGTGTAATTCAAAATGTTAGTTCTGTAATTAAAAGAATTGATTCAGTGTTGCACATAATCTAACTTAACAACCGAGCATTGCAGGTTTGACAGCTTTTTGCCCCACCAGCACCACCTTCGCTGGAAAAGCTCCACCCTTGCCTATGGGGCAAAACATAAGGGACAAAAACACAAAACAAGACAGATAAAAAACAACACAAAATGAACTCATTGCCTAATGAAGTTCAGTCTGGAGCAAAAACATAGGTAATAGGCATCTATGTCAAATTAGAATGAAATATTAAAATCAACTTGACCAGGTCTTACGGTCTGACCTGATCCTGACTGCCTTACTTCACCTAACCCCAATTCAACCTAACCTACCACAACACCTGCAGAGGTACCTTCCTGGAAAATCACGCCCAGGGAGGTGTCCAACTTATTGGAATATTACCATGATTGCTTGTCAAAATGTGTGTCATCATGCACTCTTGTTTGACAAGTGATGTATAATAAATGTGACATTCAAAAATGACCTCCTGACTGTTGAGTGATTAGAATCTTCAAATAATCAGGGTACAATGCTGTGCATCATAGTGCACACTAGTCATGTTGTTTTTGTGTAGGCCCTCTGCACATTATTGTGTACACTGCCATGTGCACCTTAAGGAAAAAAAGTGACTAGTGGTGCATAAAAAGGTTGTGCAATTGTGAAGTTCATGCCCTTGGTCTTGCTGGAGCCAAATGCCTATAGCTATAGCAGGATCAGTGAGGGTTGTAGACATGCTACATACACTGTGAATTGAAGATATTGGCACAAAGTTCACCCATAGGTAATTACTATGCTTAACACCTAATGTAAGAAGCAACATAAATGCCCAGATGATACAGCAACAGCTCTCTGGTCAACATCACACAAATTTATTGACATACTTTGCAGGTACATATTTACATTCATAGCAAATACTTTCGATTTGATTCAATAACTAGGTGCTAGTAAGCTTGCATTTTTGTAGGTACAACAATGAACATATATTTAATCATAAAAAACTTTCTCATGGCATTAATCACATACCTTTTTACCGAACAAGTACCTACCATGCAATGATTCTAAATTTTGTCCGCAAAGTGTACCTATATCTCAACTAACACATTGAAATTGAAATACCCTAACAAAACCTAGAACTGTACAAAAGGAGAATACAATTCTACAAGAACTATGAAGTTCTGAAGTTATTCTCACATGCTGGAATGTTGAAACTCTACTTTTGTCGTCCATTTCCACGTTTCATTGAGCAATCATATAGAACTGTTTTCGCTCTTCAGTCATAAGCTTTTGCACAATTCTTGAATTTTTACACATCATCTTGAACCATGCTCCAGTCTTTCCAACAAGGTACTATGGAACATCAAAGCAATTTTGATTTGTTGCAACAGCTTCAGATCATGATAGGCTTGAAGTTTGTTACACCATTTGCCAGACAAACCTCTACAAAATGTGTATCAATTCCCAAACTAAGCAATTGATTATATCAGTATTTGCGGTTTCCACACAATGTTTCATAATATTATTCGATTTTTATATCAAGAAACCCAAATAATCCACAAATTGTTATTGAAACACTCCCACTTCAAGAGTTCACAGCAATAACAATACAAGTTCAGAAGCAAATAAACATTGCGCCAGATTTCGTATGAAACGCGCCATCATCCTGAAGTTTCTACCACAGACGGTAGTTCAACCGCAGCCGTAGTGCGAAAACCCCTGCCCACCTTACCCCACGGCGGAGCTCGGTTGCAATTTGTAATGTGTTCTCTTAGCAGCGCACTTCTGCTCGTACCTTACAATGATTGATGCTTACTGGTTCATCTAGGATTTTCTGTACGGTCGTCAAGTTAGATGTAAGTGAATCCTAATCTATAATCTAAGATTCGGAATCAGGTGAGCCCCTACGATTTGTACCAAATTTGGTCAGTGGATAGTACGTAACGTCCTGATTACGATGCACCCAAAATCTAAGCTCGGCCCGCCATATTTACGAAGTTACGGATGTTTTAATTTCAAGGTCATTCGGGAGAGCCCCTGCAATTTCCGTCAAAATTTGTGTACGGACACTCTAGATGCTCTTCATTACGAATATCACAAAATTTAAGCTCGGCCCGCCATATTTACGAAATATTTGAATTTCGAGGTCATTTGGGTGAGCCCCTGCGATTTCCGTCAAAATTGGTAGACGGACATATTACATCCTCCTCATTACAAATATCATAAAAGTTAAGCTCGGCCCGCCATATTTTTCAAGTTACGGAGTCACAAAGTTACGGAATTTCAAGGTCATTCGGAGAGCCCCTCCGATTTTCGTCAAAATTTGTATGCGGACACATTACATGCTCCTCATTACGAATATCGTAAAAGCTAAGCTCGGCCCGCACTATTTCAAAAGTTACTGACGTTTGAAACTCACTGAAATTCAAACATCTCTAACTTTTGAAATAGTGCGGGCCGAGCTTAGCTTTTACGATATGCGTAATAAGGAGCATGTAATGTGTCCGCATACAAATTTTGACGAAAATCGGAGGGGCTCTCCGAATGACCTTGAAATTCCGTAACTTTGTGACTCCGTAGCTTGAAAAATATGGCGGGCCGAGCTTAACTTTTATGATATTTGTAATGAGGAGGATGTAATATGTCCGTATACCAATTTTGACGGAAATCGCAGGGGCTCACCCAAATGACCTTGAAATTCAAACCTCCGTAACTTCGTAAATATGGCGGGCCGAGCTTAAATTTTGTGATATTCGTAATGAGGAACATCTAGAGTGTTCGTACACAAATTTTGACGGAAATCGTAGGGGCTCTCCCGAATGACCTTGAAATTCAAACAGCCGTAACTTCGTAAATATGGCGGGCCGAGCTTAGATTTTGGGTTCATCGTAATCAGGACGTTACGTACTATCCACTGACCAAGTTTGGTCTAAATCGTAGGGGCTCACCTGATTCCGAATCTTAGATTATAGATTAGGATTCACTTACATCTAACTTGACGACCGTATTTTCTGTAGATTTATTTGCTGATGGCAGAAGAAGTCGACTGACAACAATCTTTACTGAACATTGAACAATACAACCTTATTACCCGGCATTGTGCAATATTCACATTTTGATTTGTGCTTTGGTTTGTGCATTGGACTCCAGGAAAGAAGTGATAATCTATATCAATATAGAAAGCACGTCTTTATTCGCAAGATTTTTGATTGCTTGAATTGTTATAAACGCCCTAATTGTAGCCTTATTTCACTTAATTTGAATTGTGGTGTGGGCTGTGGCTTGATGCCTATGCATATGCCTCGATGCAACCTACAACCTGCCAACCTACAACCTACCCTACAACACAACCTAACTTATAACCTAAATCTTCTTATATACCACATAATCTTACCCGACTCAACAAGTGTTTGGGTGTAACTTATAAATGTTTGGTGTAAAAATTATAAGTATAGGGTAAGGTGCCTAATTAGCGATCCCCTTAATTTGAACCGTCATTGCTCACGCTCTGTGGGTGCCACTGTATTACTGGCTTGATTTTCGGAGAGGTCGTTCATTTTTCTATTAAAGGAAATAGTTCACTTTTTAACATGGGTTTTGAACTGGAATAGCAGTTCCGTAGCTTGGGCTGAGACGAGCATAAATCAGGAGCTTTTACAGCCCAACGATCACCCTAGGCAAAGATATTCTATTTCTCGTCCCGAAAAAGGTGTATTGTGTTGAGGATGTGTGCCTTGCAAGTTGCATATATTTCCATCCAGTATGAAAAGAGCATGGGTCCCGAAAATTATTCAGAAACTAGAGAAATTATCTACGAGAACTCTAGAGAAATTCTCGTACTGATCAATTAGGACATTCAGGGGAACATTATCAGATCGAGCAGATCGCCCAAATGCCGGTGGCTGCGATAATTTCTCTGTTTCTGAAGAATTTTCGGGACCCATGCTCTTTTCATACTGGATCGCGTGTGCCTTACAGAAACTGAAAAGTTCTTCCTATATCAAAATATAGAAAATAATCTTTTGTTATAAAAAGGTTTTATTTTCTTTGCTGATTATTTTGAACATAAAAAATCATAAATCCGTTGCAAAAAAAAATAATTTCGTGAAAGTGAACTATTTCCTTTAAAATATAGTCATTTTCTGCCCCAATATTCACTAACTTATTTGTAGTGAGCATTTTGGCAAACCAATGCAAAAAACGCTAATAGGGAACTCTTCCCGATTAGCGACCGGGGAGGGTCGCTAATAAGTCTATGGGTTTCCCCATATTAAAAATGGCAAAAAATACGACGCCTGAAAAGATGAAATTATGATCTCAATAAGGTAACCTATACGCAAAACACTCAATCACTCGAACAGGAACGTTTATCCAACACATTTACGTAAGTAAAAACTGATCACGTGATGCACCGAAGGCGAAAAGAAGGCGAAAACCCAAATTTTGCGAGCTATCTCGTATGATATTCGAGGTCCGCGCTGAATTCGGCACCCCTGCAGTCGGTGACGACATTTGACATCCCCTGCCACACATTGCAAGCTTCAGCAACACCACATTTTCATTTCTCTCTTTTCCCCTTTCTTTCCCTTGTTGAGCTATTTGCGACCATGTCAGGCGCAAATAGGAAATATGAGTTGCGACACATTTTTAACCGCCATGCTGTACACAGTTAAGCGATTCACTATGGGAAAACGGCAATCAATTGAAAAAGGAATGTCGATTCAGAATAAAAAAGGTGCATCATCCTAATGTGCATCGCTTTTCATCAGAGAGGGCCCAAACACACACGTTTTGGATAAGAAACTCGTCATTTTTATTTAAACTCACCTGAAACGTCCCACCAAAAACATCGACAACCGTAAAGTAATTTAATTTGATAACTTAAGCATGGCTGACCTTTTGACGATGTTTTTACCCCGTTTTCTCCCGCCAGTTTTTCTGTAGGGAGGTAGGTCGCAAATCGGAAAGGGTCGCTAATTATAGTCCGTTTTTCTTAAGTTTGCCCCTCACTGTAAACGTCTCTTTGAACACAGCACGAGAATTGCTAGCTGAATTACTGAGAAAACTGGTAAGCGCACATTGTATTGTAGATATGAATAATATTTTCAAAAATAAGTTTTGAACATCGACGATTTAACGTTATGTTAAGCGCCGTGCAATTTATTTATTAGTTCAGACATAAGTCCTGAGAAGTCGTCTATCCCTGTGAGGCTGTAGGTATTGGGAGATACGATTTACGAGTCTGTGAAATAGTAAATAAATTTGATGAAATTGATCGTCTGTGAAATCTGGTTAAATCAGTGTGCGCCAACCAGTTTTCTCAGTAATTCAGCTAGCAATTCTCGTGCTATGTTCAAAAAGACGTTTACAGTGAAGGTCAAACTTAAAAAAAACGAACTATAGGCACCTTACCCTATATGTGTGATCTCACTTTTCTACCTTAAAAGAATGTGTTATTTCTTTTCAAGATTTTGTTTTGTGAATTTCTTCAGTTTAAAAGAGTGCAAAAGAGGGAAATGACTCCATTGAATTTCTTTGTCAGTCTGACAATTATTGTTAAAACTTAAAGTTGTTTCATCCGATGGGATAAGATAGGTAGGTATAGACTAGAATAAGTAAAATAAAGTTTAAAACTCAATATTTTATATCTCAAGTCTAAATAAAACCACTGACCACATAAAGCCATATTCAGACATAGTTGCATGAATTCCCTTTTTGTGGAGGGGCTGATAGTGTTGAGTAACCTTTTTTACAGGATTGTGAAGATATTCGCACAAAAAAAAACTTCAGGATTCAGGATGTCTGGTGGTGCAAAGGTATGACGGCATTTGTGTTCATATGACACTTTCACTCTTACTCTCACATTTAATTATGGATGGCTTAATGTGAAACATTTAAATCTGTTAAATTCGCTTGTTTATTTTAGGTCTATAAAAGTAAGTAACTAAATAAGTGATTAGATCAAATAGTAATATGTTGAGCATATTGGTTTAGTTTTGTTCCCTTGGTGTGCCATGTGCATTTTGCAATGACTTTCTTTGTATGAACTTGCTAGTTACTTTAAAAATATAGTTATAGTTACTATGGTTATAGTAATTATAATTATAGTAGTAATGGTTATAGTAACTATACCTATAGTTATAGTTACCTATAACTATAGTTACTTTAGTTTTTGTTAGAATGCCATCTTTACCCTTCATTTCATGTCATGTGACTGTGCTCTTGCAGGCTAAGACAAGACCCATTATTCCTGAGAGTGCTACTCCAATTGATAAATTGAAGATAACAATAAATAAAGGAGGTGTAATCACTGAAGTGGATGCCATTGTGAGTACCTACATCAACAATATTTTTTTACATAATTTGTCCTTTTTGGATGTCTTATTAATATATTTTCACCTTTTTCAGCTGGTACCTATTGTAAATAATCCCAGAATTGTACTTATGGTGACACTGTAAGTTCATTTTTCATTTCTGATTGCATTGTGTTCGGAAACATAAATTCTAAGGTGTAGGTAGGGAACATTTTCATGCATGATTGTAACTTTGTGTAATAAGTATGCTCAACTAAAAACAATAGTCATGCTTTGAATAAAAGCAGAAACTTGGGATATGAACTCCACTTATCCAATGCATTTACAGAAGTTTTGTATCTGCAAATGCACTACCTACCTAGTACCTATTTAATGTTAATGTAAAGTTTCACTGCACGTGTAGTAGGGTGGCACTTAAAAATCAATTTTTGATTTTTAATGCGTGCGGGTGGTTTTCCGGTTCCATTCCCGTAAAAAATAAGGGAGGCAAATTTTTATGGGAAAATATTGATGTTTAAAGGTCGCGAATCAAGGTAAAAATTGAGATTTTGGTAGCATATTTCAATATCATTAAAATCGCTTCTGAGTTTCCTATTACGCTATAATCGGATGATAATAAGGCATTTCTTAGTCATTTTCATATTGTTTATTGATATTCCATGCAGCTTCGGCCACGCCAGAACGCTGGTATATGTACTCCACTACTCCAGTTCCTCCTCTTTAGTAGATTATTGGCGCCTCATTGGAGGGAGGGGTATCATGGGCAACGGGCACCCAGATCACTTTGTGTGTAGCCTGGTTAGCAATTGCAGTCGATCTTCGGGTGTCAGGTTAGCGTTTTCTGTGATCTTTTCAACGACATGGAGGAAGAACTGGCGCTAATCTTTGTCTTCCATGAGTGCCAGTCCTACATCAGCGCCATACCGCGCCTGGTGAAGTCATTCACCACCCGCAGCTCCCGGACTACACGAGCTGCGGTTTGGTAGCCGCTGTCCTCCCAGTGGCCTTGGTCATTGATGATGAGCCCCGCGTCCAGGTCGTGTATCCTTGAGAGCTTTTTGAACGATGGTGTGAGGAAGCTCGCCAACGTCTCGGTCGCGAGAGCGGCGTTCATAGTGTCCACTAAGGACTTACGGGGCGGGTCCCCTCTCCTACAAGTCTATTGCCCGCACCATGTCTTGATTGAGCCCGAGGGTCGGGGTCTAAAAGCTCCAGAGTCACCAGCCGATCACTCAATTACTACAGGTGACGGCCGAAGACCGGGACTGTCGCCTTCGACAGCTCCTTGTCGGGGTAGGTGCAGAACGAGTTCACGAAGGTCAGGTCCAGAGCCGGCGCAGTGGCAGTAGAGTCCCAGACCAGGCGGCGGCGGCGGCGGCGAACTTGCAGGCAACGAACAGCGCACAGAGTCTGATGTCCTGGGCCTCGGCCGCCGTCAGCCGGAGCCGCTCCCTGAAGAGGAAGGCACCCACGGTACGGATGGTCTTTGCCATCCACCTAACTCAGTGGAGTACTCTGAGGCGGAGAAACGGAGGCCGTGCTTGGAACTCCACCGAGAGCAGTTACGCAGAGCTCCAGAAGTTTTCGGTAGTCTTCCCGGAGCTAGGCATAGTCCAGCGATGGAAGCGATGGAAGCTTACCAGCAGCTTGTCCCACTCCGGAACGTCGTCGACGGCGAACGCCACCGGTGTGATCCTGTCAATGAAGCATGAACTCCCATCCGCCTTTGAACCTCTTTAAACAGCCGGATGTAGAGGCCGCTCGAGATTCTACGGCAGGTGGAGAATGCCTTCTCTAGGACCAGCTCTTACACGTGGTGCCGGCAGGCCAGCTGGAGGACGGGCCGATCCAGCTTCTGCTCGATAAGGGCAAGGCCCTAAATGATAAGGGCTAAAGTACCGTTCACCAGCATGCTGTTCGCCGTCGTGGCGTCGAAGCAAAAGGCCGCAGTTCCGCTTCTCCAGTTCCTAGCCTCCCAGCGCTGTGAGCATGGCCTCCTGTGCTTGGATGGAGGGGAGTTTGGGAACGGCGAGGAGCTTGGCCACCCTAATCCCCCCCCCCATCACCAGGACCTAGAATCGGTCGACGCTCCTTCTCTCGCGGTTCAGGATTCGCGGTTCAGCCGGAGTCGTATCAGAAGTTCCGTGCCGCAGTTGATAACAGGCTCACGTGTTCTTCACACATTACGGTTGGGCAGTTTGGCCCGGTCGAGGCCAGTTCACTGTTGGGGACGTCCGCTCGCCCGCATGCGCTTGGGAGTGTGAGTCGACGTTTCTCTCTCATGGTCGCCATCGTCAAAGACGTTCCCTCCGTGTGCGCGCCGCAACGGCCGGGTAAGTCTGTTGCTGGCATTGGCACTATGTAGAGTCGGAAGAAGCGCCCACGGAAGAACATCCCGAAAGCACAATAAACCAGCGCAGCTCAATGCCCACTCTCGCCTCTGCTTTCCCCCGCCGGCGATAGGCTGGCTCCAACTTCTTCACATTCTCTTTGACAGAAAAGGAGCATGTCTCAAGAACCGATAGAACTGTGGGGCTCGTCCTCCCTTTGGAACAGGAGAGACCGTTCACTCCTCACACTCATAAGAGGATATGACCTCCACTGTGAGAGAGAAGGCACCGGTCGCAGGCCAAAAACAGGCCTGACATGGGTAAAACAGCCCAGATCAGACCTGTCTTGGCGTGACCTGGACTGGCTACGATCGACCGGAAGTGATGGGATAAGCAATTGTTATACAAATAAAGGTCAAACTACGTCGGATATGACGCTTAATGACCACATATGTCATTCCAAATAGGTTTAAAGTAGTTTCCAAAAAGTTGATTTTTTTCCCCAAAACTGCCAACTTTGACCTCAATTCGCGACTCCTAAATATCAATATTTTTCAAAATTATTTTGCACACATTATTTTTTACGGGAATGGAACCAGAAAACTACCCGCACGCCTAAAAATCGGATAACATAAAATTCACCCTATTGCTAAGTGCCACCCTAACGTGTAGTCTTCGTTTTATAGACTCATGTCAAGGGTTATCCAGGCTTTGTTGACCCTACCACCATACCTACCAAACCAGTAGCCTTTTACATATATTGCCACTTTAAGGCCTCCACAAACAACAATTATATGCAAGGCATGCATGCTTTAACCCTCGCCCGCACATGCCATTTTCCCATCCTAGAAACTCAACGCACTTGGGGGGGGGGGGGGGGTGCCAACCCCCACGCCATTTCGTTCATGTTGGAGATAGAGCTTCGCGGTAAGACCAAAAAGATTCTTTGGGAAGAGACGAATCCAATGATACCCAGTTTTACCTTCTCAGGTCAGTCATTGACCTTCCAGGTCAGGTCAAACTAAAAAATGTTGCTGTTTTGAGTCACCGTTGGATATCAAGAACGCTGCTCACCATACACCGATGACGATGCCGAATTGTGATGCCAAGCCAGCCAGAATTGTGGTGCCAAGCCAGCTAGAACCTCTTTGTCACACTATCCGACCAGGTTTTTGTCTGTGTGTGTCTGTGTGTATGCTGATGTTTGCACCGATTGTTTATGTGTCCATATTACATGAAATCATGAAATGAGAAGCTGTTATCAAAAATACAGTCAAAGAAACTTCACAAAAAGTAAATTCAGCTTGCCTAAAATGCAATATTTTTAGATGACCTAGGTTGACCTTGACCTTGACCTGTACATCGCCGAAGAACATGTTCCATGATAGGTGGGAGGTAAGACTGGCAAAAAAGACCAAAATCAAGGTGTCAAAAGCTCACAAGACCCATAGCCAACGCAAGGTATTGGATATTTGTCATTTGGGTCATTCCATGACCTGAAGAACAAGGCCATATGTCTGTCCTTGAGTCTTTGTCCATGTCCTTGAGTCTATGACTGCTGTTTCAGAGATTTATGAAAAAATAGGTAAATTTGACTCTGTGGGCGCCCCGCTTAGAATCTGTATCACGGAAAAAGTCACTCATTTCTGCTGAGTTTTATTTTGCGTAAGCATTAATCTGCTTACTTCCCACACTTACCATCATATTGTCACTGCCCAAGGTCCTCTATAGGGAGCCAGAGCTCCAGTTAGAGCTGTAGCATCCGATCCACGCTGGACTACTCTTCTCTGACTAAGCAATATCGGAGTCATGCACATTGCACACCACACCGGTGGAAAAGAAGCATACATTTTCTCTCACAAACAGAACACATGACCATGTCAGCAATATCGACTCCGACTCTAGCCAAAGTTGTCGACAGTTCGACACGCACCGACTGTGGCTCAGATTCCGCTTTTGCAGTTCTGATTATAATCGCCCATTTCTCATCCTCATCGTGGGAAATCCGTATAGCTACTCTGTCCTACCTACATGCCAACCAATATAAAAGCTTTTCGCTCATTCACGCGTGAAACAGAAACGTTTCAAAGTACGAGCCGTGGCTTTATCCAAAGTAAGCGAACATGATACAACACACACCGCCGATATATCAACAGAGCAAATGCATATTACATAAAAACGAATTACCGGATGAGAATACAATGTTAACACAAATCAGTTTGTTATCTGCATACGAGTACATGTACTTGCTGACGTGTCGCCGGAATATATTTTTCCCTATGTTAAGATCAGTTAGGTCGGAGTCCGGACTCCGACTCCGCAGCCCTGGTTTAACCCACGAGCCGCGGGGGGGGGGATAAAATTGCCCCCTCTTTACGTTTTGTGGAATATCTCCGAAACCTGATGAGCTATGAACGTGAAACTTGGCACAGCTTCAAATGAATACCTAGGAAATGTTTGACGAAAGTTTGGTGGTTGTAGCACTTAAGATGACGTCACAGTGACGTCATAAAGTTTTGTCGTGTTCCGATATGGACCGTTTCTGATGTTGCTGAGCATGAAACTCAACTGTAAATGAACTAGACAGCACCTGCTGTCATCCTAAAACATCTAAGTACACTTCCAACAAATTCCTGACTAATAATCGGCCCTTTATATTCGGTCTCATACAGGGTGGGATGGACAAATTGAGACACATTGTGTTTATCAATTAAAATGCAGTTTGCCGGTTAACCAAAAACAATCAGTCAGAAATATATTTATTTCGTGACACTGGCATCGTTGTAGAGCATTCTCACTCGATAAACCCTCCCTCTGCCGCCACCATCCTCTCCAGCCGGCTCCTGAACCTGCCGCACGCGCGCTTCACGACAGCTCGGTCCATGGCCGCCATCGTCTCCTCGATGGTCCGCTTCAGAGCCTCCCTGGAGGGGTGGGGGTTCTTGTTGGAGACCCTCTCAACTTCGCCCCAGACAAAGTAGTCCAGGGGGTTGAGGTCCGGAGAGTTGGGGGGCCAGAACTCCTTGGTCCACGTCAGGTGCATGTTCTGCCGGCACCACTCCTGCGTCTTCTTTGCTGCGTGTGCGGGTGCTGAGTCTTGCTGGAAGACATATCCAGCTCCTCTCGTGACTTCCTTGATCCAGGGCAGGATCAAGGAAGTCACGAGACTTCCTTGATCCTGAGAGACTTCCTCTCGTGACTTCCTCCTCGATCAGAGCCTGGAGTTGCTGCAGAAACGCCGGCGTTCTCTTCTTCCCAGGCCCTGATTTACGCTTTTTACGCTCGGGAGTCACCTCTCCTTCATCCTCGCCATCTCCACCGCCCTCCTGTGCCCGCACACGCTTGGCAATGCGGTACACCGTGCTCCGTGGGACACGCAGGAACTCGCTGATCTTTGCCGGGCTCCTCCCTGCGCGCAGCGCCTGGAGCACGGCGGCTCGGCGATCGTACTCGGCTCCGCGACCAGACATGATTTGACCTGACCTTGGGTCACCCTCGCTTTTATAGCATCTGAGGGCCGTGCCAGCGATGCGACCAATCAGATTGCGGTTATAGCCGAGGCGTACAACCGCGTAGAAACTTGTCTCAATTTGTCCATCCCACCCTGTATATCGGATATATCGTAAGGAAACTGAGAGTCGCAAATCTATAATTTGACTTCTGGCGTCACTATGACGTCATTTCAAATGGGATCAACACCAAATTTGGACACAACTTCAACTAGGTATTCAGGAAAATGTGTGCAAAGTTTCGCGACTGCGACGATATCGTCGCAGAAGTAAAGAGGGGGCAACTATATGCCCCCCCCCCCCCAGCGGCCGGCGGGTGGCGCGGAGGCCCAGCGGCCGCCGGGTTAAAATATATGAGTATTTAATTCAAAGGACTTTCGAAACACTCATCAGCAATAGGAGGTCGATGTTTTTCTGCTGTGCTGTTATTTTGTCTATGGCTCCGTCCAGCTGAGATCCCAGAGTGCGAATCTGCGAACTCAGGGTATCAAATTGTGACGTGTGATTATGCACTGTAACTGCAACCAAACGCTGGATTGATTTTTGGCCGTTTAACTGGGTAGTGAGATCGTTAAGATGTGATTGTTGGTTGTCAAGCCTTGTAGTGATTCCAGACATTTGTGTTGCGTGATTTTCCACGCCAGCAGCGAAATCATTTAGTTGTTCTGTATAGTTGTTAGCTGTGATTATACTCTTGTCTCGTTTGGATTTCTGATCGTTTAGCGGGATATTGTCATAGATAAGTTGAGCTTGCTGATTGTCGAGCCTTTTATTCAGTCCGAACATTTGTACCGCATGGTTTTCCAGTTTGGCAACGGTATCATTCAGGCATTCTGTATGACGGTCCACTGTGATTTCAATCTTGTTTTGGTTGGATTTTTGACCGTTTAGCTGGATGGTTAGATCGTTGATTTGTGTTTGCTGACTTTCTAGCCTTGTAACTATGACAGACACTTGAGTCGTATGATTTTTCATGTTGTCGTCGATATGATTCAGTTGTTCGGTAAGGTTTGTCACTCTGGCTGTCGCCTCGTCCTGTTGGGATTTTTGGCGGTACAGCTGGGCTGCGGCGGCGTCCAGACGGGCGTGCTGTCCGATCAGTCTAGTAGTCAGTTTGTCTATCCAAGAATCGACCAGGGCCAGTCTGTTTTCGATAGATTCTAACTGTAACTCCATCCTGCGCTCTAAGTTCATCACATCAGACTTCACTCTGCCTTCCAAAGCCGTCACTTGATGCTCCATTATGCCCTCTAAAGTCGTCGCTTGAGTCTCCATTCTGCGCTCTAAAGTTGTTACTCGTGACTCCAGTCTGCGTTCTGATGCCGCCACGCGAGACTCCAGCCTGTTCTCCAGAGGTTCAGCTCCTGCCTGCAGCGTGCTGACGATGGACTGCAGCTCGTCACGTACCAGCTGCTGTACGAACTCTGTCAGTGGGATCGACCGGCTCTCGTCACAGCCGGCCGTCACTAGAAGTACCGTCAGATATAAGAACGTCCCTCCTTTCCAGCTACGGGCCGACATGGTGACACGAACACAGTAGCAGCGACCCTCAGCTCCTGCTGCCGGCGGCCAACTGAGGGCTCGGAGCTGGCAGAACGACTGCAAGGCTCGGCGAGACTAAGCCCTGGTCCAAGGCCTCACCATCGGCGTCACGATTATTTCCGTGGACTTTCCGCGCGGCAGTAAACATTTACACTGGCTCCTGACCACTCCGTTGCGATGCTGCTCCCCCTGGTCATCATATACACTGACTCCGCCGGTGTAATTTGTACTTGGGCGTGTACTGCACTTAATGATTCACGCTGTCTCACATGCCGCCGTCCTGGCGAGGTCTGCCACCCCCGCGCAAAGTCCTCCGTAATTCCCGTCTGTTTTCCGAGAGTCCAGCTGTGTCGTATACATCTGTGACGACTCGTTTATATATTGTACAATCACGACTCAGCGACCCACCCTAATTTTTCATGCTGCGATTGAACCAGTGTACGACTTTGTATCCGAGTCTGTCGCATTTTATCAATATCCCACCTTGTGATTGAACCACTCTACTCTCGTCCCAGCACCTAGTATCTCATTTTACGACTGAAACTGCGTCTCGTCTCCGTATCATATCCTGTAGGTAAACCACTGTGCGACTCTCTCTCCCTCCCTCAGTGACACCGCTCCCATTATGTGTCGTCAGCACGCCGGCTGGGCCGAGCCGAGGGAGTACGTGCCGTTCAGCTGGCCGCCCGATGAACCGGTCGAACAGGCCGGCTGGCTGGCCGGTGTCGAGCTGCTCATTGAGGACCTGCACTGGCTGCTGCGCCGGCCCTACCACAGGTGGGTGGAGGGGGTGGGGTGTAGGGGGTGGTTCGCAGCCCTACAATTACAGGTGGGCGGGAGGGCGCCGGGGAGGGCTGCTGCGCCGGCCCTTCCACAGGTGGGCGGAAGGGGGATGTAGGGGATGGCCCGCAGCCCTACAACAGGTGGGCGGAAGGGGGTGGGGGTGTAGGGGATGGCCCGCAGCCCTTCAACAGGTGGGCGGGAGGGCGCCGGGGAGGGCTGCTGCCCTGGGGAAGAGAGCGTCATTTCCTGTCGCCTTATAGAGATAGGGGTAGAGGAGGGTTGCGCAGGTTCTGTTTTGTTAATGCGGGTACATTTCAGTTCGTTCGTTCGACTACCGTACCGCTCAGTATCGTGTTGCATGTTCTGGGTCATGCACTACAATTGATATGCGTACCTATGCTTCAGGTTCTGGTCTCAGGTGGTGTACGACCTGGCGCTGGCCGAGTGTCTGAGCACCACGCTGGAGACGCTGCCGCGGCCGCACGAGCTGGCACTGCTGCCGGCCTCCCCGGCCGTCCGGCAGGCCGTGCAGCAGGTGGCGCTGCTGGTGCTCAAACTGGCCCTCCGAATGGCCACATACAAGGAGAGCAAGGTACCTAACCCGAACACCAGCCAACCTAAGCATTAACTCTGTCTCTTTCTCTGCCTCTGTCTCTTCTCTGCCTCTGTCTCTACCTCTGCCTCTGTTTCTGCCTGTCTGTGTGTCTGTGTGTCTGTCTGTCTGTCTGTCTGTCTGTCTGTCTGTCTGTCTGTCTGTCTGTCTGTCTGTCTGTCTGTCTGTCTGTCTGTTGCATCCACCTTCCACCCCTATGAGGCTGTGACCGCCCCCCCCCCCCCTCAGGAGAACCAGCTGAGCCCGGCACTATTCGCCCAGCTGGTGTACGACAACTACCTGTGGGACATGGCGCGGCTGATGGACCTGTGCGCCGTCTACTCGGTCTCCAACTGCCAGCTGCTGAGCCGGCAGCTGGAGTCGCTGTTCACCCACCAGCCGGCCTATGTGCAGGATCTGCAGCTGACTGTGCTGGAACTGCCGCAGGTGCGAGACGGACGGGGGGGGGGAGGGAGGTGGCCGCTGGGGGATGGAAGGGTAGTTGAGGGCGTGTGGTGGTAGGATCTGTTGATCCTGTTGTTTCATGTAGATGCTTAGGTATGTCATGTGATATTTTTTAGTGGTTTTTAGTTGGAAGTGACGGCTGCAAGTGGTTTATGAGTAGAGCCGACATCAATTTCTGTCCCAGAGCATTAAAAGTTAAAACTGTTTTCAAAATGCGTGGTCAGCTTTCAACCGCTTCAGCTTGCCTACAAAAACTACCAGTTTTCAAACAGGATAGTCACCACTGCCAAACTTAACTATGCAAGCATGGTATTCGGTATATAGTCCCCCCCATATCCTGGCCTCCCAGGCGGCCATCTGTCCAGTGCTGACCCCCGCCTGCTGCTGTCCGACAGCTGCTGGGCCGGGTCGAGGAGCGCGTGGCCGGCACAGAGCTGGGCAAGTCCCTCAGCTGGACCGAGCTCTGGGACGTGGTGCAGTACGTCACCGATCTGGCCACCTCTCTGGACGCCTTCCTGCGCGTCTACCCGGCCGGCAGTGTGCCCTTCAGAGAGACTGGCGTACTGGTCAGGTGAGATTTGGTGTTTGTGTATGTGTGTGTGTGTGGGGGGGGGACGAGTGAGAGTTTACGGAGCACCGTGCAAGGTGCTTATAGTTCACATCTCTATAGTTTTCTGATGCTACAATCATGCTCGAATATTATTGATGTGTTTAGAGTGTCACCGTGATTTTCGGGTTTTGTCAGTTTTCGGATCCCGTCGATCATTTTTGGTTAGGTAGGCACTTGGTAAAAGGGTGCACGTCAGAATAGCTAGTGACATTTGAGCTAGTGACTTTTGAACTAGTACAAAACAGCTAGTGCCTCAAAACAGCTAGTGACAAAACAGCTAGCGTCAAAATAGCTAGTGAAGCAAAATAGCTAGTGCTTAGAAACAGCTAGTGACAAAACAGCTAGCGTCAAAGTAGCTAGTGAAGCATAAAGAGCTAGTGCCTCAAGACAGCTAGTGACGAAATAGCTATCGTCAAAATAGCAATTTCGTTGGACCTCTGTTCCCTTCCCATTCACTTCGCTTCAAAAATGCAAGATATCTATGACTGTAAATATGTATTTCCCGCGATATGCCATCTCTTTAATTCCCCGGTGCCCCGCTTCTAATTTGTTGTTTGTCCTAGGGATCCCGTCCTCTGCCCTCCTAGCATTCCAAATAATTTTGTCAAACTACGGTGCTCTTCTGCTCCTTCTACCCGTGGGGACTCTTCGTCGGGAAAGAATCTATAATAGCTGCTCTACGAATAAGCTATTTTGCTTATTAGCTATTAGTCGACGCTAGCGATTTCTATAGCCTAGCTATAATGAAGCACTAGCTATTTTGCTCTACTAGCTATATTGACGCTAGCTGTTTAGTCACTAGCTGATTTAATGCACTAGCTATTTTGCATTACTAGCTATTTTGGCGCTAGCTGTGTTGTTGTCACTAGCTGTTTTGAAGCACCTGCGGCGCCACCTGCTGCTCTTTTGTACTAGCTCATACTAGCTATGGTATACTAGGTTAAATACCATACTGTCTAGCTGCAGCTGCTCATACTCTGACCAACTCTCTGTCTCAGTCTCTGGTTCTAATTCGTCTTCCCGTTTCCCACCAGAATAGCCTCATTCTACGACACGGTGATACCGCGACTGTGGCGGCGACTGGAGGCGGAGACGCAGGCTGAGGTTCCGCCGCCGGCCGAGGTGCGGCGCCACCTGCTGCTGTGTCGCGCTGCGCTCATCTCTGTGGTGCGCCGGGCGCTGGAGTACTGCTGTTTGGAGCCGCTCCGTGAAGAGCAGACGGCTACAGAGGCGGTCGGTCGGAACAGGTGTGTACGTCAGAGCGGCGCTATGAGCTGACTGGGGCCGGTCGCTATTAAAAGAACGCTGTAATACTGGCATGGTTAGTTTATGCTATACATGAGGCATGCATCACACACACGGACTTTACGGGGTGAGCATCACATATCAAGGGAATAATGTATGACAGCATCCTGTATGAAATTACTCCTTGTGAATGGTGAAACTTTCGATGCGAAGTGGCTTGACCGCCTGTTTCATCACAAATGCTGTCGATCAAAGAGATTACCGGCAACCATGCCAATAAAGTTTGTTTGACTCTCACCGTTTGATACCAGTGAGTGAAATGTGTACCTATTTAGCCGATAGGTACAGCTCACGCTCTGCGTTAGCCCATGTCGTTGTTTGGTGACGTGCCGTGTTGTTCCAGGGAGCGTCTGCTCGACTGCGGTGAGCGATACCTGGAGGTAATGACGGAGTGTCTGGCCGAACAGCACTTTATGGCCGACTACCACCTACAGCACCCGGTCAACGAGGATGTACTGACCGTGCGACAGGGCTGCCCGGACCTGTATCCTTTCACAGAGCGGAGAGGCGGCGGGAGATGGTGGGGTGGGCCTTATACAGCTCTTTATACGGGCTACGGTTAGGGGAGATTTGGATGGACCTGTAATCTTTTAGAGCGCAGAGAGGCGATAGCCAGGGCGAGGAGGTGGATTTGTTGTGTGACAGTAGCCAGGGTATGCAAGGGTAGGACAATCTTTATCCTCGCAAAGCGCAGAGAGGCGACTGGCGGTCAGGGTGGGAGGGGGTAGCATGGATCTAGTTACGTCTTCTCAGAACGCAGAAGGGCGGACGACGCGACGGGGGGATGATTGGTGAGACGGACTGAATAGAATAGGCAGGGCGCGACTGATAAAAGATGGAGTGATGAGATGGGTGGAGGATTGAATGGCAGATATTAGACCGAGCTGGGTGAGACTAATATTGCTTCACTACTCGGTGAGACGGGCCGCGGAAGGGACAGGGGATGTCGGTACTGACTGGGATGGGCCAGGCAGTGCAGGTCTGCTGAGCTGGTGGGATGCGGGGTGAATGGTTTAGAAAGGAAAGGAGCTAAACCTTACTTCGCGTGCTGAGCTTTGGCACATTTGTATCTGAGCTTTGACACATTTGTATGATCTTTGGTACCTACGTCACTTTTCTCTCCTGTCATACAAATTAATGCAGTGGTTTAGTGGTCCCTGAAGTTCAACATTTTATGCAGATGCATTCTATTAAAACGTTCGCGAATGATTGCTATTTGTATTTCAGTAAAAGCATGTAATAACGCATGTAACAAAGTAACCACTGATACGCATAAGGTTGATCACACATCCTTATAATGACATTCCTTCAACATGGGCTAAATTGTCATTCATTGGTGCAGTGCTGCTCACGTTTTGGTCGTAAACAACTGGCAAGAAACTGACCCCTTGAATTGGTGATAACTCCTAGCACATGAAACTCTCGGTCATCGCTTACAAGATACAACACTTCCATCCTTTGGTGGTCGGCAATTCTCGCTCTGTTGAAGTTCTCTCGACTAGTGACGTATTTTCTGAATCCGTGAGCGGGGACATTTGTTCCGAAGGCGATGGTGTGGTAATCTGTGGTATGCCGGTTTTTGATGGGACATCCATTATACCAGGTGCTGGTCCGTCAGCCGATGGCAAGTCATCCAACGACATGTGACTCGCCGGTTCTTCCAGTGCTGTCGCCCTGTTTTGGTCTGTTTCGGCCACTGACCCACTGACCGCCGCCTCTGATGTGTTTATCGCCGTCACTGACGTCTCTGACGTGTCCGTGGCCGCCACGGGTCGATCCGTCACGGCGGTGTTCTCCCCCTCCGCCGGTGTACCGCCCGCCCCGGTGAACTCCTTCCCCGCACCGACACCGGGTGTGTCTGAACTCGCAGTGACGCCGTCGTCTGCCGGCGCCGCGGGCGGTGCGGCAGCGGGCCTCCAGTCGAGTAGTGCCTCCGCGGCGGCCGCGGCAACTCCGTCCCCGCCGAGTGAGCTGATTGCTGACAGACATTCTGCCGTGTCCCGGCCGAGCAGTCGCAGCACGGGGAGGAGTAGTAGCTGGTGGGTGAGCTGTACTTCGTCTGCAGCGAACGGCGCGGCGTCGGTGATGGTCTTCTGCATCGCGTCCAGCTCTCTCTCCGGCTGCATCGTCAGCTCTGTCATCAGCGCCCAGTCGAACGTCAGGTTCATGAAGTCGATGAAGGAGTAGACGACGCCGATGGCGGCTCGTCCGGAGCTGAGTTGGAGCAGGGCGCGCACAGGGCCGGGCAGCTGCTGTATGTAGAGCTCGGCTCGGTTCAGTGGGTACACGGACCGCTT
This sequence comes from Amphibalanus amphitrite, assembly GCF_019059575.1. Classification (NCBI taxonomy): domain Eukaryota; kingdom Metazoa; phylum Arthropoda; class Thecostraca; order Balanomorpha; family Balanidae; genus Amphibalanus; species Amphibalanus amphitrite. The sequence goes on from NW_024881872.1 coordinate 479,827, forward strand.
CATCTCGGCCTCCAGCGCGGCCAGTCGCAGACAGGTCATCCGGCCGACGGTGCGGAACGCGAACAGGTACCGCCGGTGCTTCAGGAAGAAACCCATCATGTTGAAGAATGCGGTGTAGCGCACGTCGATTTCCTCGTCTCTGAGACCCGGACCGACAGTGCAGTAGTGGAAGACGTTGATCATGTCCAGCGGGATGATGGAGGTGATTCGCGGATCTTTCTCGAAGGCCAGGCTGCTGGGGTCGGTGGTGGATGGCGCCAGCTGCTGACATAGTTGGTCCGTGTCGGGAGCTACGGACGCCTGCAGCACAGGGGTGAACTCGGCAGGCACCCCCAGACCGACCATCACCTGGTTGATCATCCCGCGGAGGTCGGGCGCCCCGCCTCCACCCGACATCACGCGCTGCGTCAGCGGCATCGTCTGCGAGAAGACGCCGAGCTGCGCCTCCATAAGTGACGCGCCGGCGGCGAGCTGGTGGCGCAGCAGCATCTCGACCAGCGCCAGCTGCAGGCGGGTGCTGGTGATGGCGGCGGCCATCGGCGGCGAGCCCTCCAGCCCCTCCTGCGCGCGGTTCTTGATGTCGCGCAGCAGCTCTACCTGCGCGTTCCGCAGGGCCAGGATATGCTCGGCCGGCGCTGGTTCCTGCAGCTGGCCGGTGGCGTTCACTTGCCCCAGTAGCTGGCCCACCATGCCTCCCGTACCCGAGAACATTGTGGGCAGGATCTCAGAAGCGACCACAGTTTCGCCCTCGGTCAGCGTTCGGCTGACGGGCGGCCTGTTCTCGTCCCCCACCGCCATCCGGGTGCCCATGATGAGGTGAGCGCTCTCATCAGCCTCCATGCTGGTGAACGCGGCGGCCGCTGCGAACACCACCCAGTCGTCGTGCACCGGGTGTGGCGCGCCCTCGGGCCCGGCCGCGGCCAGCGCCTCCCAGGCGTCCCGCAGCAGGTGGGCGTAGTGTTTGATCGGCACCACGCCGCGATGTGTCTCCGACTGGGCCTGAGAGATGAGGCTGAGCACAAGCGCCTCTGCCGCCTCCGAGCCTTCTTCGGCACGCTTCGCTGTAGCTACTCCGGAGCTCCTCCCGTTATCCTTCGCGGCGCCCTCTTCTGTATCTTCCCCGGCGCCCTGTTCCGCGTGCTCCTCTGCTCCTTCCCCGGCGGCCTCGGCCATCAGCAGCTCTCGCAGCGGCGCGTGCAGCTCAGAGAGCGGCCGCGGCGGTGAAAAATCGAACCGGAACCGGTCGTCGATGCCGTAGAGATGCTGCAGTGGCCGGCGACGAATCTGCTGCACTGTGGCGAGTACGGCGGCCACGTCACCGGCGTCCGCGTGGCTGATGAGGTTGTTGTCCGGCATGAAGTAGCTGGGAATGTAGTGTCGCTCCAGACACGTCGCAATGCGATCGAGCATGGCCAGCACGCGCTCAAAGAGCTCCTCTTCGATCCAGTTTGTGTCGGCACACTTCTCTAGCTCCCAGAACATGAGCGTCTTGATGTGGTACGTGACCAACACCTTGGGCTCTTGCAGGTAACACTTCTGCATCATTTTGATAAGCACGTATACCTTGCGCTGCTGCGGGGTCAGACTGAGCGCCAGCCGCCGCTCGGGCTCAGAGAAGGACAGGCGCCACTCGAGATCGCGCCGGGAACTGCTGGCGTGGCCGGCGCCCACCAGGAAACACCGCGCGCTGCTCTCCATCTCCTGCCGCAGCTGCTCGGGCGGCCACTGGCGGCCGCGCACACGCTCCAGCCAGTCTGCCAGCTCTGTCGGCCTCTCAGCCAGCGGCAGCGCCGGCACCAGGTCGCAGTCGTCAATATGGCTCAGCGCGCCGCCCGGACTGTCTGCCTGCATCTTCATCAGCTCCTGGATGTTGATGGCAGGGCCCTGACGGTGCACGATCGCCCCCGGCAGCTCCTCCTGGAGCTGGCTAGCTAGGTGGGTGTTGACGCCGTCTATCGAGAGGTACATTGTAGGACCGCGCTTACCTACACATGCCGCCGCTTCAGTTCCCTTTTCTGCTTCCTCAGTTTTTCCGTCTGCCACCACCTCCCTAGCATCTTTATTCATTCCTTTTCCTTCTCCCTCTTCGACACTTCCTCCCATTGTCTTTTCTTCTTCTTCAGACTCCAGGAGTTCTTTTTTAGCCTGCTCGAAATCTTCCGTAACCTTTTCACTCACTTTCTCTTCACGCTCACTTTCATCTGTATTTTCTGTGTACCCCTCTTCCTCTTTCTCTCCCTCTGCAGTTTTGACGAAGAGCTCTGCTGGCAATCCGCCCAGTCTCTCCATTGTCAGTCCCGGCACGTCCAGTACAACTCTCGTGTAGCCACGGTGACTGGCTCGCGTCGTGTCCATATAGAGTGACCCGTCTCCGCGCCGTGCCGCCACGCGCAGCGGCTTCATCTCTAGCATCACATCCACATCGGCGGTGCGGTAGTGCGGCAGCGCGTCGCCAGCGCGCTCCGTGTAGGGAGGCACGGAGAGACGCTCTATGGACGAGCCGGTGACGTGGCAGGCGAAACTGCTGCCCCGCAGCCCCTCCACACTGTCGAATATCCTCTGGAGCTCGTGTGTGCTCGGCGGTGTGTTCTGCTCCAGGTCGTAGACAGGTACCAGGTACCGTAGAGCTGCCGACGCGGGTCCGACCGGCACGCCGGAGATGGGATCCCGCCGCCGGTCCCGCAGGCAGCGACGGAGGCTGACGGCTGCCAGAGGCACTGGTTTGTCGTACAGGGACGGGTGGTACTGGCTGTAAGAGGGACGGCTGTCCAGACCGCGAGACATGGCTGGTGTTGGAGATCAGGAGGCGTGTGTAGCGATTGGCCCGTTGGGGAGAGTGGACGGGGGGGGGGGGACTGCACCAAGCGGTCCGTGCGCCGATTATCACGCGCCAAACGGACGCGGTCAGCTGCCTCGAGCACCGCTCATCAGCCCCGTTCACGGTTTTAACACCGAATGCTTATCACAGCATCCTGACTGACAACAACCTGCAGCCTTTCCACCGACAAAGGCCGCGTAATGCACAGTTCTTCTGCGGGTCCCGCCACCACTGAAATTCCGGATCTGTCTCTCCACTGTGTAGCACCTCGCTTCTCAGCGTTATCGCAGCGACTGACGCGCGTCGCCGGCCGGCCGGCCAGCTGACGAGCGATGACGTCATAGGGAAATTCCGACGATGCGTCAGCGGGGCTGCTGCCGCGTGCGGCCGTGAAGCTGCGTTACACTGAACACGGGCGCTGGTTGGGTAGGGGAGGGGTTGGGAATTTCTGGGGGAGGGCCGGGCAAGTTGAACTTATCATCAGAAGGCAGAAGGAATTTTGTCGGGAAGCGAGGAAAGACCTTGCTTCCGTCGTCGGCAGTGAAGGAAATAGATGTATGGAAGTGGTGGGAAGCCTCATCTGGTTCCTTCCGATGTGGTCATCGATGGCAGGCGCTCAGCGGACGCCAGAGGTCAACGATTTTTACATTTGAAGTGCTTTGATTTTCTTATACAATCCTTACAAGTATTACTTGCAATCGCAAATGCATCCATAGGTACTCGTCATCGCTGGGTATGTCAGATTGAGTCAATGATGCACCCTATTTGTGTTCTTTTATCTTGGTTGCTTGGCATCAGTTTGCCGTGTCCCCCCTGCCATTCTAGTGAGCTGCGTTTGTGTATGTACAATTACATACCCGACCACCCCAGTCGCACGGTCTCCTTGACTGCCGCTCAGTGACCCTGCGCGACTCGACTACGTCCTGGACGCCGTGCTCAGCGCCGTACCGCCGGCGGCCGCCACCCCGCCCGAGCCCGCCCCCGCCGCGGCGGACCCGGCCGGGGCCGGGGCGGGGGCGGGGGCGGAGGACGGGGGCGCAGAGGCCGGGCCGATGGTCGACGGTGTCGAGCTGGAGTCGATGGTGTCCCATGTGCAGGATCTGCTGCCAGACCTTAGTCGCAGCTTCGTCATGGTAAGATGACGCTGAGTAAGGGACATGACGAACGATTGGAGAATTAATGATCATGGTGAGCTGCTGTGTAATGTGTTTAACCCTCGCCCGCACATGGGGGGGGGGGGGTGGTTGCCACCCCCCCCCCCCCCAGGCAGTCTTTCTGCTCTGCACTGAACATTTTTAGAGCTAGAAGGCTGATTTTTCGTATAGCTGCTCGTCTATCCTTTCTTGATGTCCACTGAAAATTTCAAGTTTCTGTGATTTTTGGTTTCGGAGATATGACCTTGTTTTTCAGGTCATGTCATGACCCAAATGGCCAATTCTCAACATCTTGCGTTTGCCATGGGCCTTGTGAGCTTTTGACACCCTGATTTCGGCCTTTTTTGCCAGTCTTACCTCCCACCTATCATGGAACATGTTGTTCGACGATGTACAGGGGTCAAGGTCAGGGTCAAGGTCAACCTAGGTCATCTAAGATAATTGCGTTTTAGGCAAGCTGAATTTACTTTTTGTGAAGTTTTTTGACTGCATTTTTGGTAAAAGCTTCTCAGATCATGATTTCAAGTGATATGGACCCAAAAACAATCGGTGCACACATCAGTATACACACAGACACACACAGACATACAAACCCATATAATTGACCTTGACCTAACTTGACCCGAAATGACCTCAGCAGCAAAATTCTGGTCGGATAGTGTTACAAAGAGGTTCTAGCTGGCTTGGCACCAGAAAACACCATCGTCATCGGTATTTGATAAGCAGCGCACTTGATATCCAACGGTGACCCAAAACAGCAACATTTTTTAGTTTGACCTGACCTGGAAGGTCAATGACTGACCTGAGAAGGTAAAACTGGGTATCATTGGATTCGTCTCTTCCCAAAAAATCTTTTTGGTCTTTACTGCTAAGCTCTATCTCCAACAGGAACGAAATGGCGCGGGGGGGGGGGGGTGGCAACCACCCCCCCATGTGCGTTCTAGGATGGGAAAATGGCATGTGCGGGCGAGGGTTAATAAGCTGTAATAATGTCAATATCGTCAACGTGGACTGAACGTGATGCCATATCCTGTGATGTGTAGTGCAATTTGCACAGCATGTTTCAGGTCTTGCACCTCTTGTTATCGCTTCATTGTTTGCCTTCGCTTTGGTATCGCTTCCGGGTGTTTGACCTTGATATCTGCCGCCGCAGCCGTGTGGCTGTTTTTATGAGGCAGTGACTCACTCGCTGCCCCTGTTATCCACAACACGACGCGCAGTTCTAACTTCACTAACCACCCACCCGTCGCCTTCCAGGCCTGTCTGGAGCACTACAACTTCAGCTCGGAGCGGGTCATCAACGCGCTGCTGGAGGACTCACTACCCCCGTCACTGGCATCGCTCGACCGAACGGCGGAGGCGGCACTCCCCCCGCCGCCCGAACCGGCCCCCACCCCCGCCCCGTCGAGCGTCCTCTCGACGCGACGGAACGTGTTCGACGGAGACGAGTTCGATGTGATGAGTCGCAATGATGTCGACCTGAGTCGATTCCACAAGGGCAAACGGTACGTTAGGGTCGCTGATACTTGGGACTGCTTGGGATCTCCATGGGTTTTGGATTGGATGGCTGAGAGGGTATTGTTTGCACAATTCTCAGTTTGATATTTCATAGCCGTTTTAGCAGGCTCTCATCTTTTTAGTACTAATGAACTCATAATCTTAGACTCATGGATAAGACATCCACTTTTTCTTACGTCATTCATTGATCCTAACGAACAAATAACGTTCAACAAACGGACTACCGCCCCTTCAGACAGTGCCGATAATCTCCCTGGTCCGCTCCATTCCCCAGTATGACTGAGGCGCGGCTGGCGCGCGAGCTGGCGGACAAATCGTCCCTGCGCGAAGCCGGCCAGCGTGAGCGGTACCAGCTGTTTGGATCGCTAACCACGGACGGTAGCGTGTACGAGGCGATACACTATGAGGACGAGTATGACGACACGTATGATGACGTCACCACGGGTCAGGAGGAACCCAAGGAGGAGGCCGAGGAGGACAGGTGAGGAGAGGAACGTAGAGGAGGGGAGGATATAGGCTAGGGAGGAGTAGTGGAGGTTACAAATTAGGCATTGTTTCACCGTGATGTATCAAACGATATTGAGAGTGGAAAATCGTTCGGAAAGGACCCTGGAGTCTGCAACTCTCCGCAGCCTTCTAGAACCCTGCACGAACGGCCCTCCTCGTCCTACCCAATCACTGGGACAGGACAGTGTCTACAAGTAGACTGTAGATATTAGATGTAGACGTAGACTGGGGGAGATCTAGACACAATCATGGCACCGTTTCTAGCCAGGTATACCGTACAGACTGTCACTCTCTGACACACCCCTCCCCTCCCGCAGCGGGCCGGTGCCCCTGAACCAGCCGCTGCCCAGCTCCCGGTGGCGGCGGCCCGACCCGGCCGCGGAGGAGGACCAGGAGACGGCCGGGCCGCGGCGCGACCACTTTGTCCAGGATCCGGCCGAGGTTCGCGCCCGGCAGGAGGCCCGCCGACAGGAGCAGCAGCAGCGGCGCCGCGGACGGGGCCGCGGCGGCCACCACGGCCCGCCGCTTAACAGGGACGTCGTCGGTGAGTGAGACGACGGTCCAGAATGTGTGCCGTGATTCGGAGACTTATCTGGGGTGCATTGTGTTTCGCTGTTGATAACCGGGTCGTTATTATGGCCAAGATGCACATGTGCACACATCAGTCTATTGCATATCCAGCTGTCCGTTTAGCCGAGCTCCCGTCCTGCCGTAAGTGGCCGTACACTGTCGTCTGACTATCCACGGTTCGTTTGTTTCGCTCCTGTTGTCTGACCCTCGGCTGACCTCGTTCTTTCCTTCCAGGCGCACCGCGCGGCCAGGGCCAGGACAAACAGGTTCTGCAAAACCGGCGGCGGAAAAAACGAACAGAAGTCTACCCAGCACCGGCGCGGCGCCGACCGGAAGCAGAGGGGCGGCATGTTCTAGGCGCAGCGCGCGCGGCGTCTGTTGGCTGTGTTGGCAGAGTGCCGGGGCGGGAGGCGGGTCCCCGTCCGGTGGCTGTGGCGGAGAGCCGGGCGTGCTCAAGAGAAAGGCCAGCACCCGAGTGTGATCGACTTGGTTGACCGGTGTATCTGCTGTGTAGAGCGGAGATTCAGGGCCCAGCGCGTGGTGTCACGTGAGTTATATCGCACATTGACAGGCACCAGCTGCGTCCTAACCAACCTTTTCACAGGCGGATGGTTCTCCATCGCAACGCCCAAAAGCCCGGACCAGAGTATGCGAGCAGGGGTACCGGGACGACGTCGTGCTGTTTACGTGCATTTTTATCTTGTTGTGTGATGCAGTGTCACGAAGATATTTATCTTTTTTCGCACGCAAAGGTGATCGATCGACAAATGAAGCTGTGTATTGATGATGAACATGGTGTTTGAATGATGAACGGCATCAAACCTCACGCAGCCTCACTCGCGGCAAATATGAATCAAACAGCGTACAGCAAGTATCGCTGCGTATACACATCCCCAATCAGACTGGACCCAGTATCTACACAAACGCGGTGGATAGAGGCAGCCGCTCGGTCACACTGCACACATGGGCAGGCTGCATTCGGGCAGTCTGTAAATGGCAGGGTGTGTCGAATAATTGTCCCTGCAGCTTCCCAAACTTTTGGCATTGTTCATCGCCACCCTGGGTATCTTAGTTCGAGCCGCATATTTCATTTGGTTCGCTGAACTAAAAGCGATAAGACAACTAAGACTCACAGGCGACAGGTGACCGTCGCTATGCTCAGGAGTCTAGGAACAGACACTAGGCGTTTGAGACCAGACCTGTGCGGAACGGGACGCTCGCCGACAGCCGCGCGAGCTTCGATGGTATGCACATTCACTTAGTATGAGCTATGAATCCTGGGACCATTCAGCAACTAAGGTGGGGTGGCATCCGTGGGAATCATCGTTTGGACTAACCATTTCGGCCAAACTGCCCTGCCGTCTTTAGAACCATAGCCCATCTGATTCGGTCGTCGCTTTTCAGTCTCATCCACCGCCCGTCTCCCATCCCTCTCTCAATGTGTGGCGGCGCGCCGCACCCAGAACCTCGCCCGGAAGTCGTCCGAGCAGCTCATGAACGCCGACGTCACCGGCGAGTGGATGATGTGCCGGACCGGCGAGTTGTGACACAGCGACATCAGCTGCTTCCGAGAGGCGTTGCGCGCGTCCCACGAGCACAGACTCTTGGTGGCCTCGTCAGGCAGCATCACAAAGTCCTCGGTGTGGTTGAAGATGGCCCGACTGCGGTGCTGCTGCTTCCCGATGATGCCGGCACCGGTGTAGGCGATCAGGCAGCGGCTGGTAGACAGCTCCCACAGCTTCACCATCGAGTCCTTGCCCGACGAGAGCACGTACTTGCCGTTCTTGGAGAACACCACCGAGGAGATGCCGGCGCCGTCGTGCGCCTTCGGGAAGGTGTTGACGCAGCGGCTCGACACGCCGTCCCACAGCTTGATGCTGCCGTCGTTGGAGCCGGTGACGTAGACGCGGGCGTCCGGTGACCACCTGTCAGGGCGGGACGGAGAGTCGGGTCAGTCGTGTGACTACCGGACAGGGGACGAAGTGGGGAGACGCTGGCTGAATGGGTCGTGATCTTACCAAGTTCATTGTGTTCAAATTTATTCAAATAACTAGATGAATGTTCAACTTGCCCGATAAGACACGCGATGAGGCATAGCATACTTGTTTTCCTACCATGCAAAATTTAGTAAAAAATTGAAAGCCATAAAAACGATTATACATCAATTCGACCATTCCATTCTCCCTCCTCAAAAACCCATCACCGAGGGACAAGCTGACATCGGCCAGCCATCCCTCCTCTCCCCGTCCGCCCTTCCATCCCATCCTCTCTCCCGAGTCTCACTGCGTGGATGTGACGCGGTTGGTGTGGTGCTCCTTGTTGAACGGGTTGACGTAGCACTGTGCCGTGGCGATGTCGTATACCCGCACGGCCGTGTGATCCGTGCCCACAGCCATGTAGTCGCCGCTCGGGTGGAAGCTGAAACAGCGCACCGGGATGGCGTCCTGGCCGCCCCCGGGGGGCTCGGTAAGTCATGGTACCGCCGGTATTGGAAGTGTCTTTGGGACGACCGGTGGGGAGGGTCAGCAGTTGGAGTTGGACGGGGGGGGGGGGGGTCAGAGTCATGGCGTCAGCAGCTGTCAGATGTCATGTGGACAGGCCAATGGAAATGTCAACAACGACCGACAGAGTAACTGCAGAAGCCTCAGAAGCACTATGCCCTCGTTCATCAATCCAAAGGAATGCTCTAACTGTACATCCTCTCCCATTTCCATTCCCCATATCCGCCCCTCTTCTCCCCAACCCTCAACACCCACCGAGATGACGGTCGTCGCCTTCTTCACCGACGACTTGCTGTACTCGAAGATTTTGATGTTGGTGTCGCGCGAACCGGATGCTAGCAGCGGCAGCCGCGGGTGGAACTCGAGCCACGTCACCTCGTCCACGTGGTCGTAGAGCGTCTTGATGACCGGGTGGTGGCCGGACGAGGCGTCTATCATGTCCGGCTCGTGCGGCTTCTTGGCCAACATGCGGTCCACGTCGATAATCTGCGAACAAAGAGAACAAGGGCCGAGATCGACAACACGTCAACAACCTCAGGAGAGGGCGAGTAGGACGTTAAATTTGGATAACTTCAGGTCGAATTCGGTGATATTCGGAAAACGGAATAGCTGCTGGGGTGAAAGTGATATGTCGATGATATCTGCGAGGAAAGCGACGGAGATCTGGACACTAAGTCGATCATCTGTGGACGCGAAGAGCGACCGAGCAAGGCAGCTGCTACAGGGTCTGGGGAATGGCTATTGTAGACGGGAGCTGCTTTGCTTCGGTGCCTAAAAATGGTTGTCTCCTGTTCGGAAGCGGTGCACACGGAAAGGGCTGTCGGCGAACGTCTAATTCTAATTCGAAGCATATATTTCTCCATGTTTTTTTATAGTGAATTGGAGTCTAATAATCGGAAGCGCTGAAGTTGCATTTTTTTCCACGCAGCCGTACTTCGATTTCGACATCCATGTCGACGCTGGCCTACCTTGATACCGACATCCACGCGGTATCGTCTCCTCCTACCTTGATGCTGGCATCGACGCTGCCGGTGGCGATCAGCTGTCCGTCTGGCGAGAAGCAGCCGGAGCGGCAGGCGCCCTTGTGCGAGGTCACGTAGCACGTCTCGTAGGCGGCCGGCTCCGGTGCCACCGTCGGCATGTCCGACTCAAACTCCAGGTCCAGGCCCGATGTGAACGTGTCCTCCGTCTTCACCCGGTCCTCACTGGCCTCTGCCAAATCGATCGGGCATGTCGGGCAGTATGTCACACATGTGTAAATCTCATATTGACGATAAAAACATTTCTTCAAAGCAATCCTGCATGGTCTAGTTCAAGTTCCAGCCAGGTTTTGAATTTGTCAGCAGTTTAAGCTGTTGAAGCCTTACACAGAACTCACCCTTTTCCTTCTGCAGTCCGAGCAGCACCAGCCGGAACAGCCTGTCTGATGGCGGGCAGGCGGGGTCTGGCTTGATGGTCTGGTGCATACTGGAGGCCAGCGTCTGCTGACCATCATAGTATAGCTGGCTGCAGGTCAAAGGAACATGTCAGCAGTGTAGCCACAGCACCTGGAAGCCAATTTGGGGCACAACTTTTTTAACTTACAGCACAATTTAAAGCACTAAATCACAACTTCAATTAAATCGTTTCCTGTTGTACAGAATGTGACAATATTTTTGCTGAGTCATTGATGGACTGGGAAAAATTTCTTCAAAAACTAGTCAGCAGTACTGACTTGTTTGCATCTATAACCTAACTAAGGAAATGCTTTGGTAAGTGGCAAGGGACAATGCAAATAATTATGTTAGTGCGCACTAAAACAGTTCATGTCCGGAAAACCTTATTAGAGCATATTAACTAATAAATAACAGCTAAACAAAGTGACTTGACGAGGTATACTGTAGTAGAGGGCTTCAGAATGTTGATTTTGAAGCTCACTGTTACAATACAAGCAGCACACCAACCTGATGATAAGCCGGTAGAGTGCTTCTCGAACCTTCACCAAGCTGTTAAGGTCAACTTTCTCAGCGTCTGCCATGTCTGGAGTTATTCTGCTCAGACCAGCTGAAATATAGAATATCACATAATTTAGATGGTACCTACCTACCCATCTTAAAAATCATATAAGACCCAAGTAAACGTAGGTTAGGAAAAAATACTCCCAGCCAGCAACTTTTCTAATGGCAGTAAAACTCCCCCAAGATGACATTTTAATCAAACAAAAACCAGTTGGGCAAACTAGGCGGCGGGAATCAAAATATGGAGGCATCAAAATATTGATTCTAGTGGGCGGAGCTTTGACCATATATGGGCATAGAATCAATATTTTGATTCTATTTGGGACATTCCCACCTTCAGATGACCCGTTACGGCGGAAATAACCCCCATGACGGCGAGATTTTTTGACAAGTCAATACAAAAAACTTCCCCGCTTCAATTTTTCGCTGCATGGCTATCAGCCGTTTGTCGCGCGTACCTTTTCGAATGGCATAAAGATTTCGCCGCCATAATTCAACAAAAACGTGCTGTTAAAACTTGCTCTGTTTATCATTAACGACGAGCCTTTGTAATTTTTTCATAATTTTGTCTAAAAGAACATAAAAAATGCGTTATTTAGTTGTATAATTCATTTATAAGAAATATTCTTTTTCTTTGTATCTAGCCACGATTTCCGGTTCCCGCCATTTCGCGCCGGCGTCATGGGTGTTTGGATGCAACGTTATGCTGAAACAGTTTTTAATCACAATTCTTAGAAAACTACCTCATTTCATAAATCAAAATGGAAAAATAAAAAGATATCAAATACGCATGACCTTAGGGGGAAACCGGGGGGCTGAAAAAGGTGAACTGACAAAACCAAACAAAACTACTTTTGCTGAATGCCTACCCACAGTGTATATAAAATATAAATATATAAATCTGCCTTCCTAGGGCACTATGAAATTTTCCAAAACGAATTTCCGTCTTAGGACGCACATGCGTTCGTTGCATCGTGTTCAAACGGTAGCGATTGGAAGAGATTGAACTTTAAACCTGAGGTTTTTTGCAAAGGATTGCTTAAATTAGTAACGAATTATAAATAAGTAAATTTTCTACGGCGAGGACCTATAGGTTATTAAAAAAAGGAGTTTTTCCTTTGCGAATTAAGCAGTATGTTAACCTAATGACGTCATTTTTTGTAAGTTTTCTGTTCAGTTACAAATGTCGCAGAAGCGTCGTTTTTTTATTTTCCGTCAACAGTTGTTGAATGTTTGGGTTTTCACAATTCATGCGAATTTTTGTTTAATGCATGGTAAGAACGGTAAGAAATCTGTTGAACAGTATTTGACATTTTCAAGGAGTTTGAGTAGATAAGTGGAATTTAATAGAGGGTAGTAGTGCGGACTGCGGAGCTGCTCTAATCAGGGGGGGTCCGTCCCTTTACCGGGCCATAGGAGGAAAATTGCTACCAAATGCTGCCAATGTGACGTCACTGGGATGGTCGAAAGCTGATTGGTCGCTGAGATTCAGGCGATGCTGTCAATTCTGGCGCACCGGCGCAGTGTTTTCCAGCCGTTGCGTGTATTGTTATACGGAGTTTGAATATTATTTATTTGATAATAATATCACTTTTTATGCGTTTGAAGATCGGAAAAGCATGCACATAAGTGGCATTCACACACTTGTCGTCTCAGAGATCATGAAGAATGACCAGCTTCAGCAGTTCAGCTCAGGTATTCAATTAATTCAACTGTATAAGCATGAGTATCATAGGCAGATCAGCCCCGTTTCAGTTCAACCCGGTTTAACCTTTTTTGTCATTTTTGGCTTTCAAAGGGAGCATGATAAACTCATATTAAGTTGTAAAATGCCTTAGTATTTTAATGAGAAGGAGAATGGAGATGGAATAGTTGTAAATTGTTTCGGAAGTGGCTAGCTTCTATAAATATTAATGCTTTGTGAAAATAACAACTTATTTGTCAAATTAGATAGTATCAAATAACAAATCAATCAATGCTTACCTCCCAGACTGGAAAAAAATTCACACACTGTCAGATGCGTCAGGGCCCAGGGGCATTCGGGTCTCAAAATTCAGCGCAAGTGATTTCTCACCAAAATTTTGGCACATCTTTTGTGCAAAGTTGAAGCTCATTGTTACTTCTTTTCAATATTAGTTGCCAGATTTTATAATTGTATCTAAACTTTCAAATTTTGGATGCAAATTTTGAATTTAAAAGGATTTCTGACATGCTTATTGCTGAAAATCCCATTCTTGTTTATGTAAATGTTATGTAATTGACATTTGCTAACTAAACAAGCTCATCCTTGTCTAATGTCTATATATTGGTTTCTATTTATACCACCTGTGCTACTACTAATTTCTATTTGTTGAGACTATTTACCTAATGCATTTGCTTCATATGATTTTATACGCAGACGCACCTGTGCATGGAACAGTAATGCCAGACCCAAATTTAAAATATTAATGGAAAATTGTGTTATTTGCTTGTTTCACCTGAACTCTGAGTCAGGCCTGCAATCAATACATAAATATGAAATAGGTACATGTTTTGAGGCTTCATATCAGCACATAGAAAAGGCAATCGAAGAAAAGGCACCTTTGGGCATTGATTATTTTTGCTTGCCATCGCCTAGTCAATTTTTTCATGTTGTATTATGTTAATAAACTTGGTAATGTGTTTTGCAGGTCCGGGGCTGGTCCTCTGGCGTGCAGGACGGCGAGGAGTGGCTACCTGCACATAACAACACAATGACTGGCACCGAGCTGAGGGTATAAAATCACATCATATCGACTTCAGCATCTGTCTCCCAGCTTTGGAGACGTCGCCCGACTCCCGAGTCCCTGAGTGGCGAGCGCCAGTTTCCGAAAGGAAGTTGAGGAAGGCAACCCGAAAGCACCCGCTGGGCTGCCGACACTCCTGCGCTGCCAGCAGGGCGTGCTGCGCAGTAAAGCCTCGCTGCGTGGTCTGTACGACATCCGACACCGGCACCCAGACGTGCAGTTTCTGATGACATCCCACCTCAACCAGGGCTGCCCCGAGAATCTGCTAGTGCTGACTGCCTGCTGCTGAGGCCGACCTGCCGGACCTGTCGCCGCCCTGGTGAGCCTGAGCCGCCCTGGGACCTGCTGCCACCCCAGCGGGCCTGCCGCCGCGTCTACGCTGCCGCCCTGGTGAAACAGGTCCGTCGTCGCCCTGCCGGACCTGTCGCCGCCCTGGTAAACCTGCTGCCGACCTGTCGCACTTGCCACCGCCCTGGTGAATCTGCTGCCGACCTGCCTGACCTGTCGCTGCCGTGGTGAACCTGTTACTGACTTGCCGGACCTTTCTCGCCGCCTTGACGAGCTTGGGGAGCCTGTGCTGAGGTGCCACCGCTCTGTTTCACGTGTTATGTTGCCCGGTTCCTGGCTGTCGCGGAGTCAATCGGCACATTGTGTTTGGAGAGGCGACATCTTGTACAACTTTCCGACAGTTCGGAGCATTTTATTGTACCTACTCAAGTCGCAAGAGATTAGGCTTGTGCCTTATTTGTCCTCTACCAATCTGTCCAATATGTTTTTTTTATAACTACGATTTATGGTATGACATAAACCGGTATATTGTGTACGCATTTGGTTCGTTCCAGTCAGAAGTTTGGAATGTGTACATTAGGGTGACAGTTATTTTCTGATTTTTTGAAAAAGCAAAAAGGCAGTTCATTTTATGGTTCCATATAGCATAAAAACATCACATGCAAAGTTTCATCCGGATCGGATGATATTTAACCGTGCCTCCTCGAACTTTAATGTATACGTTTTTAGCCATTTGGGCCAGGCCGCCAGCAGTGTAGACCTTTCTGGTATGTAAACCATTAGCAGTGTTTCTCAGCTATTCATAACGATGCAATCATAAAACAAAAGACTGTGGTACACGAAAACTAGTGATGTATTGTAAAACGATAAAAAAAAAACTGAGATAAGGCTCAATGGGTCTTGTGGCAGTTGGCAAACTTGGACCTCCTGAAAAATATGAGCATCTGCGTTGAATGCTATCGCGCATTACTGCAGATGCCGGGTGACGGTGCCTTTGCTAGCGTTTGGAAACCTTCCACGGTGTGCCTCCACCACCTGCAGGATGACTCTGGTCCTCATCCTTGGTGAGGGTAAAATTGTACGTTTCCATCAGAGCGACGCCACGCTTGGCGAAATCGTTCACCACCGTGATGCCGTTGGCCTTCCCCGCTGCGGCGACATAGCGGGAGTCGTCATGCCACTCGGCAGGGTCGGTCTCGAGGAAGCCGTCGTCAATTCCAAGAGTGACGAAGAGCATCCGCGACGATGTGGTCACGAAGTCTGCGCGGGTGTTCTGCGTCAGGTCTGCGCTGAGATCAACGACGGCCCGCTTGGTCTTCCGAGCCTTCGTTCGAGGCGAGGGCCTCAACCATGGCCCGCGTTCCATGCATTGGTAAGCTCTCGTCAAAGAACGCCAACGGGACTAGGCTCTCACTCAGATACCACAAGTGACGTCGGGCGAAGCCGCTGAAGAGTGTCTTTGCGATGGACTTGTCCTTGTACCAGGCCAACGTCTTTAGAAGGGAGAGGTCGTTCTTAGGGGGTTTCGTCAGAAGGGAGAGGTCGTTCTTGGTCGTTGATTCAAGTTTGCCGTGTCGGTCTACATTCCCGCGTGGTACACCGCGCCGAGCCCAACATCGGCCTCTAAGAACGACCTCTCCCTTCTGAAGACGTTGGCCAGGTACGAGGACAAGTCCCTCGCCAAGACGCTCTTCAGCGGCTTCGCCCGACGTCACTTGTGGTATCTGAGTGACGGCCTCGTCCCGTTGGCGTTCTTTGACGAGAGCTTACCACTGCATGGAAGGCGGGCCATTGTTGAGGCCCTCGCCTCGAACGAGGGCTCGTAGGACTTTTACCAAGCGGGCCGTCGTTGATCTCAGCCCAAACCTGACGCAGAAAACCCTCGCAAACTTCGTGACCACATCGTCGCGGACGTTCTTCGTCACTCTTGGAATTGACGACGGCTTCCTCGAGCCCGACCCTGCCGAGTGGCATGACGACCCCCGCTATGTCGCCGCAGCGGGGAAGGCCAACGGCATCACGGTGGTGAACGACTTCGCCGAGCGTGGCGTCGCTCTGATGGAAACGTACAATTTGACGCTCACCTAGGATGAGGACCAGAGTCATCCTGCAGGTGGTGGAGGCACACCGTGGAAGGTTTCCAAACGCTAGCAAAGGCACCGTCACCCGGCATCTGCAGTAATGCGCGATAGCATTCAACGCAGATGCTCAGACTCGTCAGGAGGTCCAAGTTTGCCAACTGCCACAAGACGTATTGAGTCTTATCTCAGTTTTTATCGTTTTACAATACATCACTAGTTTTCGTGTACCACAGTCTTTTGTTTTATGATTGCATCGTTAGAATAGCTGAGAAACTCTGCTTATGGCTTACATACCAGAAAGGTCTACACTGTTGGCCCAATGGCTAAAAGCGTACACATTTAAGTTCGAGGAGGCACGGTTAAATATAATCCGATCCGGATGAAACTTTGCATGGGATGTTTTTATGCTATATGGAACCATAAAATGAACTGCCTGTTTGCTTTTTCAAAAAATCAGAAAATAACTGTCGCCCTAGTGTACATATACTTGTGTTACCTACGGTACAATTTCGGTTTGTGCAGTTCACACAACCTCTCTTAATTATGGGGCGAAATAGACGCAAAACCAGGGCTGCGGAGTCGGAGTCAGGGTCGACAGTTCTGACCGGACTCGGAGTCGATTTTGGAAACCGAGTCGGAGTATGGGTCACCGAAAATCCATCGGCTCCGCCAGGGCTGCGGAGTCGATGGATTTTCGGCGACTCCGACTCCGACTCCGGCTTTAAAAAACCAGCTCCGACTCCGACTCCGACTCCGGGCAGAATTGTCGACTCCGACCGACTCCAACTCTCGACTCCGACTCCGCAGACCTAGCAGGGCTGCGGAGTCGACATATTTTCGGTGACTCCGACTCCGGCTCGGGTTTCTAAAATCGACTCCGACTCCGACTCCGCAGCCCTGGCCGCTCCGCAGATCTGGCAGGGCTGCGGAGTCGGAGTTAGAGTCGGTAGGAGTTGATTACCCAGCCCGGAGTCGGAGTTGGAGTTGGTTTTTGGAAGTCGCGGTTGGAGTCAGAGTAGAGCTGCAAAATTTCCCTACCGCACTACCGGCATGCCGGTAATTTTTCACTATCGCAGGTTTTTTCGTGGTATCTGGCATGTCTTGCCGGTAGCATGCCAGTATTTTTGATTTTGCACAAAAAATTATCAGCATATGATTCAAACTTTGGACACTAAGAGGCTAATGAATTGTAATAAGTTGGACAATGGGTGGCTGTTGGGTGGGGCGGTTACTGAAATTGCCAAAATGTGGCATCTCATGTAGGGGTAAGCCAAAATCAAGAATGCAGGTTTTTTAGTATGCCGGTAATTTGGCGTTTTTTTTTGCTTGGGGCGTGGTAGCATGCCGGTATCCCAGAAAATGTTTGTGGGGCGGGGCGGTGCCGGTAGCAGCCCATTGGGAAAACTTTGCAACTCTAAGTCAGAGTCACCAGAAATCCATTGACTCCGAAGCCTCGCGCAAAACTATGGCGATTTTCATCTACGAGAGGGCCGCCGATGTGCTGGCCGGATCACCGGCGGGGCGTACGTTGGCTCGGTCCGATCCCAATAATGTGGCCAAATCTTTGGTTCGAGTAACAGCTGGTCCTGATTTGCTTTACTGAGGAAACATCACACCGTTCTGCCTTGCATCGGACATCAAAACTGCACTAAAATCCGCTGAAAACGTATTTAAACGTCCGTCCTCCATAATGGCTACGGACGGCGGCCGGCGAGTTACCATCCCAGTGACGTCACTCGGGCCCGGTAGGGGGACGGTAAAAAAAAGCCTGATGACCATACCTGGTTATATGGCCTTGGCTCTAATTAACTTTAACTTCGGCAGCTTTGAGTCCCTTAAGTCAGCCCTGAGTCAAGATACCGAAACCTGCATGACGTTACGAGCTAAAACCCCGGCTGAAAAAGTTAAATTGACAAAAAAAACTTACTTTCCAGGTGATTTACAGCCAGGTTATGTTAGGATTGTTAGGTAACCTTTTAACTCTTGAGCCCAGGCTGATAAGACCAGCAGGTATAATGCCTTGGCGGTGTTTCTCGGGACGCTGCTACCACGCTGCTATCTAATTGCGCGAGCTGACGTCACACTTGTGGTAGTGTTGGAGCAATGGGCCTGTTGATGTTTCCATGGAAACCCAATTTGACACGTGTAAAAGCAGCGTGCTGCTATCACCGATGAAACAGGGCCCTTTTGGGGCGACTGACGGAGCGAGCGAAAGGGTGAGCCTTGCACGTGCTAAATTTTCGAGGGGGTACCTCCAAATGACTTGTGCACGGCACCCTACTAACCGGTCTCTAGCGATGTGCCAAATTTGAGCCCAATCGGGCCAGCCGTTCTCGAGATCTGGAAGCGGCACCCTGCACGTGCGCACGTGCAAAATGGGTCCCAACTGACTTTTGCATGGCACCCTACTAACCGGTCCCTAACCATGTGCCAAATTTGAGCGCCATCGGTCCAGCAGTTCTCGAGATCTGGAATCGACCCCTGCACGTGCGCACGTGCAGCAGCACCCCAATTCTGGCACATGGATATGCATTGCCTAGTGGGTGCCTACCTACATGCCAACTTTCAGCGCAATCGGCCAAGTAGTTACCGAGATATTGCAACAATTACAAAAGTGACACCTCTTTGTTTTGCACGTGGCACGTGCATAAGGGGTCACCCACATGCATCGGGAATAGTCCAATACTTGGTAGGGGGAATGAAGCTACCTTACAAAAATTACTGCGTGTAAATCGGTCAAGTGGTTGCTGAGATATAAGCGTCGCAGAATCGTGACCACGGCCGGCCGGCCCTGGGCCGGCCGGCCGCTCATACTCAGAAATTTCCCTTAATCTAAGGAAAGACTACGCTCGCTTCGCTCGCTCCGTAACCAGTAAAACGCCTTTTGGGCGAAGAACGAGCGAGCGAGATAGTGAGCCCTGCACGTGTGGAAGGGCGAGAGGGTACTTCCAGCGGGCTTCGGGCTTGTGCAAAGCACCCTTCTAACTGGTCGCTAGTGGTGTGCCAAATTTGAACGCAATCGGCCCAGCCGTTCCTGAGATCTGGAAGCGGCATCCTGCACGTGCGCACGTGCAAAAGGGGTCCAAAATGACTTTTGCACAGCACCCTACTAACCGGTCCCCACGGTTCGTCGGAAGGTCATATCAGGCTCAAAAGAAACGATATATACCATTCGAAAGCTGACGGTGAGCTGAATCCAAAAATGTGATTTTTATCAAAATCGATCGATGGCCTTTTTTGAAAATTGCGTTTTTGTAAAAACTTAATAATCTTTTATTCAACGGGCTGTCCTGGACATTCTTGAAAACATAAACATGTATTTTTGAGTTCCAGTGAAAGCTGAATGCCAAAAGAACAATATTTAGCGAAGCAACATTTCCAAACATTAATATGCGACTCCCACAGCCGAAAATAAGGCGCAATCACACAGCTCAGTGCCACGATGGACCAAAGTCAGCCACACAGAAGCGTGAAATGACCCTTATCGACTCGCAGACCCGGCGCTCTAGGCCCGCCTGACCGGCCACGGAAAGAACGTTCGGCTCTCGTTCTACTAAACAAATGTCATATTTGTCAGTTTAACTGTCCACATCGCTATTAAAGTTATTCAGGATACCTGTGAAGAAAATTCATTGTTCTGTCATCCTCACATCATGCATTAATTTGCATTTGTTCATGTCTACTTTGCTCAATTGAGCTTGGTACCATGCCCATATAAGGAAAATTGGCCGCGCTGAAATGTCAGAGGCTGCACCGGCCTCAGCTCGGGTGGAGTGGGGGTAGCGCCCGGCGGGGCAGGGTAACCTTTGACCGGTCGCACGGCCGAGCAGCTGTCACCAGTACAGCCTCTGACAGTGAAACCCCGCTCACTTCCCCTGCGCGGGCACTGATCGCAGCAGGATTGAACAAAACATGCATAAGAAAAATGTAAATTAAAGCATGTTGTAAATCAAGCAGAACAATGAGTTTTTTCACAGGTATCCTGAATAACTTTAATAGCGATGTGGACAGTTAAACTGACAAATATGACATTTGTTTAGTAGAACGAGAGCCGAACGTTCTTTCCGTGGCCGGTCAGGCGGGCCGAGAGCGCCGGGTCTGCGAGTCGATAAGGGTCATTTCACGCTTCTGTGTGGCTGACTTTGGTCCATCGTGACACTGAGCTGTGTGATTGCGCCTTATTTTCGGCTGTGGGAGACGCATATTAACGTTTGGAAATATTGCTTCGCTAAATATTGTTCTTTTGGTGTTCAGCTTTCACTGGAACTCAAACATACATGTTTATGTTTTCAAGAATGTCCGGGACAGCCCGTTGAATAAAAGATTATTAAGATTTTACAAAAACGCAATTTTCAAAAAAGGCCATCGATCGATTTTGATAAAAATTACATTTTTGGATTCAGCTCACCGTCAGCTTTCGAATGGTATATACCGTTTCTTTTGAGCCTGAGATGACCTTCCGACGAACCGTGTCCCCAACCGTGTACCAAGTTTGAGCGCAATCGGCCCAGCCGTTCTCGAGATCTGGAAACGCCCCCTGCACGTGCGCACGTGCAGTAGCACCCTAACCACAACACATGGGAATGCATTGCCTGGTGGGTGCCTACCTGTATGCCAAGTTTCAGCGAAATCGCCCCAGTAATTACCGAGTTACTGAAATGGGAACAAATTTGGCACCTCTTCTTTTTGTATTTTGCACGTGCAGTGGGGGTGACCCATATGCATCGAGAGTATCCTATTTTTGGTAGAAAGGATGCAGCTACCCTATAAAAATTACCGCAAGTCAATCGCCCAAGCGGCTGCTGAGATATGAGCCTCTCAAAATCACTACTTCTGCAAAACAGCTTGAACACCCTTGACATTTCACGTGGCACGTGCCACGACGGTCACTGAGATGTATCAAAAGTAGTCAATTACGGGGTAGAAGGGATGGGGCTACCCAGCAAAAAAGACCGCAGGCCAATCGGTCCAGCGGTTGCTGAGATATAAGCCTCTCAAAAGCGTTACAGGCCGGGCCGGGCCGGGCCGCTCATACTGAGATTTTCCGTTATATTTAAAAGACTCGCTTCGCTCGCTGCGCTCGCTCGCTCGTAACCAGTAGTGGCTGAACACCTTCAATTAAGGGGGGGGGGGGGCACTGTCAACTTTTGGTCCAATTCTCTCCATGCAATGCCCATAGGTGATAGGGCTAATGTTAAAATACCAAAATTAAAGAGGGCACAGTTGCAGTGCCCCGGTGCCGGCAGGCGTGCACCGTGAGCAGCGCCACCGGGAATGTGGCGTCAGCTGATTGATGCGTGTGCTGCTTTTGAACAGTTGCGTACGGTACATATCGTTCACATTAAAAATTAACCAATGTTTCAAATTCTATTATTATAAATTGACACTTTATATTATTACATTGTGTCAAAATATAATCATTATAATGTGTTATTCAATGTATAATCAAGTAGCTATCAAAAGGCTTAAATTATAAATTGAGTCTTTACCAGTAAATAGAAATAGCATATTATCCGCGTAGTAAAGCATAGGCGTATTTGTGAGAAAATGGATAGAATTGAATTGAATTAGGCAGAGTCGCTTTCCTGGTTGATCTAATTTTGGCATCGCTTCTTATTTTACATCCGCAACTATATATCCCTGATGCCGAATATCCAGCGGCAGGCATAGACACAACACTTACGGCAGGGACTTTGATGCAAAACCGCTTCTGTAAATAAAATAACTCTGAAATGGTGCTGGTTGTCCACCTATTATCTCCAGTGTAAATGAAGGCCGAGAGAACGCGCTTTCTGAAAGTTTTAATTATATGACATCCCGGCGTACTGTACGTCGTCGTGAGCGACGTTTCACGGCCGCTGCTAGCACCCTCCCACCACACGCAGCGAAATCGGTTTCCACCATTAGAGTTCAGTGGTTTCCACATACATTTAAGAACTCGGACGCTCCAATATTGAATGACGTTAGCTGGTCTCTAAACCCAATGCAGTGACTTGTCTCAGACTTAACCTGACATCGACGTGACTTGTTGACCTACTGATGGAGAATGCACCAAAAAAATCTGTCTCGACCATCCATTCGGAAGTTTGATGAGGAGCCAAAAATCTGCATCCCTCCCAGCGATTCGTATATTCATCTCAATGCTTCAAGAAGTCCGGGTTAAAAATATGCGCACAAAACACACATTAACGACTTTAAAACGGAAACAAGCTTCACCACTCACACGCAAAACTGAGGCGAAACTTGAGCTGTCATTAATTGTATAAATGATAATGTGAATTTACCACGAGCACAGAGTAGTAACCAACAGCGCAGAACCAACATGCTCGGTCCGAACTCAGCTCTGCAAATATCAGTTCTCACCGCGCCAAACAGTCTCACAAACGGCAAATAACCGAGGTTACCACGATCACGAATGTGAATGATCATTGATCACCAATACCATAAAAGTCTTGCGGCACGCCGCCGCCGGCTCCCGCCACAGCCAGCGCAGGGGCGCAGCACACAAAGCGAGGCCACGCTAATGTCTTGCGGCACGCCGCCGCCGGCTCCCGCCACAGCCAGCGCAGCGGCGCAGCACACAAAGCGAGGCCACGCTAAAGTCTTGCGGCACGCCGCCGCCGGCTCCAACCACAGCCAGCACAGCGGCGCAGCACACAAAGCAGGGCCACGCTAAAGTCTTGCGGCACGCCACCGCCGGCTCCCGCCACAGCCAGCACAGCGGCGCAGCACACAAAGCGAGGCCACGCTAAAGTCTTGCGGCACGCCACCGCCGGCTCCCGCCACAGTCAGCGCAGCGGCGCAGCACACAAAGCGAGGCCACGCTAAAGTCTTGCGGCACGCCACCGCCGGCTCCCGCCACAGCCAGCGCAGCGGCGCAGCACACAAAGCGAGACCACGCTAAAGTCTTGTGGCACGCCGTCGCCGGCTCCCGCCACAGTCAGCGCAGCGGCGCAGCACACAAAGCGAGGCCACGCTAAAGTCTTGCGGCACGCCGCCGCCGGCTCCTGCCACAGCCAGCACAGCGGCGCAGCACACAAAGCGAGGCCACGCTAAAGTCTTGTGGCACGCCGTCGCCGGCTCCCGCCACAGTCAGCGCAGCGGCGCAGCACACAAAGCGAGGCCACGCTGAAGTCTTGCGGCACGCCGCCGCCGGCTCCCGCCACAGCCAGCGCAGCACACAAAGCGAGCCACGCTAAAGTCTTGTGGCACGCCGCCGCCGGCTTCCGCCACAGCCGGCGCGGCACACAAAGCAGGGCCACGCTGAAGTCTAATCACCAGGATGCACGTACAGGCGCGCACGCTTGGCCTCCCGGCTGCAGGTAGGCTGCTCCTTTCGGAGACGTTCTCTGTCGCCGATGAGGCGCCGGATCTCACGTACCCGCAGCTGCGTCCTAGTCATAGCGTACTTCCTCAGTACGTATGGATGCAGCTGCGGGAACTTCAGCGCAGCAGCCTCGGCAAGTCGCCTAACGACGCCGGGGCCGCGGTCGACATCTCCTCCGTGCATCGTGGTGAACAGCACCTCCAGCTGCTCAACCTCATCGAGCCACCGCGCGCTCGGCACCGTGAGGCCGCCGCGGCTGAGGGTGTCAATCCAGGCGTAGCGCTCGTCACGGGGTACCTCGCTGGCATCGGACGTGATCTTGCCGAGCGTGCTGTCCACTGTGGCGCACTTAGCGGCCACGTACCCCGCGACGTACGCCAGCGCCTGCCTGGAGAGACTGGCGACACCGGTTGCTCCAGAGGGAAGGCTTGCAGGTGGCGGGGCGGCGCCGGCGCTGGCTGCGGGTCCCGGACACGGCTGGCGGGCGGTCACCAGGTTCTCCACCGCGGTGACGTCCGCGTCCGGCACCTCTGGCTCCACTGGCGGCTCGTGGTCCAGGTCCAGCGTCGTGGCGCTCAGGTAAGTCGGCTCCTTCTCCTCCAGCAGTACTGAGGCCCCGGACTCGCGCGGGTCATCGTGGGTTGCGGCGGCCACTGTCGGCGCAGCTCCTATGAGGAGCAGGCGGAGGCGGTTCTTGGCCTCCACTGCCGTGGGGTTGGTGTTCGCCGCACCCATGCCTCTCAACTGAAATAGAAACAGTGGTTGGTAAAATACCTAAAAAAAGACTCGATTAGGTGGGCATTAAAGGTGCGGGGTATAACTTAACCACTGTGACAACAGGTCTAATATTTATTGTTTTTTACCATTACCGGGTCACCCAGTGAAATCAAAGAAGTGAAACAAAACATAGTTTATCAGAGTGAGGTAATTAAAGTCTATTATAACACAAAAGAGGTGAGTGTGAGTGGGTAACACTTAATATATATAAAAAAGACCAATGTCTTCATTACGAGTAAACCATGAATGTTTATTGTTTAAGGATAGAAAAAAATGCCGTCAAAGTACTTATATACACAACCCAGATATGTAGTAAGCTACACATTCGGGCGAGACGTATTAAAACAATCAAATTAAAATAAATTTCAAGGCTAGATACAATACCAGGACAAAGGGCTTTGCGTGATAGTCTATGTGCATATTGCTCTTAATGTTTACCTGCATAAAAAAAGAAAGAAAGAAAGAAAAGAATCGCCCGTGTTTTATTTGAGTTGCATCAAAATGTGTGACTGATGTTAGAATGCTTACCTGCGAGAAGAAGTTTTCGACGCAGTCCTGATTGAGCCGGGAGGTCAGTAGGTAGCTGAGCCCGTGATGCCGCTGCACAGCGCTGTACAGGCCGCGCAGAGCGGTGGAGGACATCACGAAGCCCTTCTGAAAGGGCAGCATCGAGTTGCTGCCGACCACGCGCGCGTCTCGCATCACCTTCGTGAACTTGAGGAGGCAGGAGTACTGGTCCTCGATGGTATGGGCCAGCCCAAACGCCGACCGGTGTAGTTTGCCGTCCGACACGTGGCGGGAGTTGAACGTGTCGAAGGCTTGGTCGACGAGGGCGATGAACTCCGCCTCCTTCCGGTACCGGTCACCGAAGATGTGCGAGACCGCCTTGGCCACGCGCTCACTGAGGAGCTGGGCGGCCAGGTACACGCGCTGGCATTCCTGACCCCGCACCTGCGACACACGGGGAACCAAAGGAGTAATAAATAATGACGTTGGTTGACTTTTGATAAAAGATCAGATGGCAAAGCATAGAAATGTGTCCCAAATAAAGAAATCAACAATTGACAGTGAAAGGCAAAGCTCTATGATATAAACACTATCAATGGCAAACATTGGCAGCACTACCAAGTGCTTATCAGTTGCTGGTAATCCTCACCAGACAATGCTGACATGCAGAGCATTTTCAGATCCGGAATGGCGCTGGCTCTCCTGGAAGAAAACAAAATAGTCATTAATTGATGTTGAAAGAAAGCAAAGTAATCATTAGGTATTAGGTAATTATTAGGTACGTAATAGTTATCATTTGGCCGGACGGCAACCATCATAAGGATTATAAGGAGGCACATTTATTTTTTATAAATTTAGTCCGAACCTTTTGAATGGAAGGATTCTCAAGGACAGAGCCACCGCTAAGCAGAGCTCGTTGCGATGGCTCTGCCCTCTACCCTCCGATCGTGCAATTCCTGGTGCATGGCAGAATTTAGAGTCAGAAGTTTAACTACGCACATAGCCGCGCACGGCCGGTCCCCTCACTGACTTCGCCTGGCTACGGCCTGCCACCAACCGCAACCATACCCGGCAGGAGGCTCATAAACATCGAGCGCCCGTCGCGCTTCGAACCCGGACCGTCATACCGGGACACGAGCTCTCACCTCGCGGAGTCCAACGCTCTACCGACTGAGCTACAGGACCAGCTTTATTTATGAGTTTGATTAGGTCAGGTTTGGTTTGGTTTGGTTTGGTTTGGTTTTGTTTGATTTGATTTGGTTTGGTAACTGGTGAGGCTAGAAAGGACTAAGGAGTATCTCCAAGTAGCGCGGACCCAAAATGCAGAGTGAGATATACCTAGTGGCTACAGTTTTTGCGCACTCTCCGTAGAAGCCTGCCCAAACGGTCTGAGGAATATTCCCTGGGATTCTCTTAGCAGACATCACCCGAGCTGCCATATCCATTTAGGTAGGTTGGTAGGTTGTAGGTTGGTAGGTTAGGTTGTAGGTTGGTAGGTTAGGTTGTAGGTTGGTAGGTTGTAGGTTGTAGGTAAGGTAAGGTCAGGTTAGATATGTTTTGTTATATATTTAACCATGAAAAGACAATTGTTGCGCAAGTGAGACATAGATATGGCAGCTCGGGTGACGTCTGCAAAGAGAGTACCTGATCCCCGATGAAAAAACGAAACCGCCCATCCGAACGCAGCATGTGTCTGCCCCAACCAGATCTTGTCGAACCCTGCCACGTTTTGCAGACTGGATCGCTCCCAAAAATAGCAGAATCGTTGTCATTTTTAGCACATGTGACAAAAATAGCATATGATAAAAATGACTGATTGACCAAACCTCCCAGACTGATACAAATTCCTGTGAATCTGCACAGCACAAGAGTAAATTCACACTGCAAACATCAATGGAGAGCCCAGCTATGAGCCAACACATCAGTCAAGTAATCTCACCTGAACAATTTTCATCTGCGACCTGCCATAGGAAATACACTTATGACACAGGTATCGTCCAGCAAGCTTGCCAGGGTCACCCATTCCCAGGGCCTGAATGACGGACTTCGAAACGTACTTGGAACCAATCTTGTTCAATTTTGGCACTTCCGACTCACTTGAAATCAGTGCGTGCCCCCCATATGCACAACGCCGTCTTCTGCCGTCAATATTCATCTTGAAATTCAAGGCCATCTATAGATTGAAATTTAGAAGCCAAGGCGTACAAGCGCTCAAATCTCGGGCAACATGGCGTCCAAATGGCGTCGGCGACGGAAGTGGCGCACGTCGCCATTTCTAATATACGGTTTATAACAAAAACGAGATAGTTTTCGACAAATTTAGCCATTTTCCGTAAAACCATATGCTTAATGAGGTATATCAATCGAAAGTCAATACGCTAATCTATCTCAATCAACAACTTGTAGAGGCCAGCTCCCTCCCATTTTTCAACTACCTCTTTACCATAGTGCCTTTTTTCATTCAGACATTGAAGCCTTTAGGGGCGAATTTCGCCTTTTTCCGTAGAACCTTAAGCTTAATGAAAATTAACATCTAACAGACAATTAAATACTGGTGCTAATTTTAATTTTTATAGAGGCCAGCTCACTCTAGATTTTTTATAGGAACGCTCTGTCTAAGGGCCATCACTTCTTATCAAGCACAAAATGGCACTTTGAAAAGCGATAATTTAATGTTTTTCTGTTGTTTTCCAAAAAGTTCATATCAAGAGAATGCAAAAATCAATTTCATTTCTAAAAACATCAGAATTAAGTAGGTTCACTGCCTAGATACTGAGATATCCGAGGCTTCCTGAAGGCATGATGTCATACCGTGAAATTACAAATTTCTTGGCAAGAACGAATTTTAATGAGGATAACTAAAAATATGTCTTTATTAAATCGCGAAACATAAGTAATAGCAAAGTATTAGGAAAATCTGTAAAGTAGTTACGTAGCAAGTATCTTGCAAATCATGCTAGCACTAGTTGTCAAGACCTGAACCCGTTGCCTTCATGTTGAAGGAATTTTTCGGTGTTACCTAGTGATTTTATATACCTTGGGTGCCGGGTGCCCCTGTTCCGCTGCCTATGGATCAAACTGGGCGGTGTTTCACGGGCTGCTGCTACCACGCTGCTATCAAATTGCGCGAGCTGACGTCACACTTGTGGTAGTGTTGGAGCAATGGGCCTGTTGATGTCTCCATGGAAACCCAATTTGACAAGTCGTAAAATCGGCGTGCTGCTATCACCGGTGAAACAGGGCCCTGGAACCACATGCAGCATTGGAATTGTGGCCTCTTTCTGCATCCCCCGCATTTTATTCTCTGGGTGGGTTGGCCCCGTCCAGCGTTTAGCCTTTCAGGATCCGCTCAGGGCTGTGGTTGTTTATTGATGCTTCCCCCAGATGAGATTCAAAGTTGATAGTTACTTGGAGCTTATTTAGTGCCTCTGA
Source organism: Amphibalanus amphitrite (assembly GCF_019059575.1). Classification (NCBI taxonomy): domain Eukaryota; kingdom Metazoa; phylum Arthropoda; class Thecostraca; order Balanomorpha; family Balanidae; genus Amphibalanus; species Amphibalanus amphitrite. The sequence continues at coordinate 508,069 of NW_024881872.1, forward strand.
ATATGTGAATTGTGAATTTGAAATAAACTGATTTTTCAAAGCTCTTTTCTTTCATCTATTGTATAACATACATTTACCAATAATTCTTGACTAGGCTGATTTGGCTCAGGCCATAAATGCCATTTATCTTTAATATTTGACAAGACTCCAGCAATTTGGTTTTGTTGTTAGGTGGATTTATGCTTGTTAACCCACGCCCTGGTGGCGGAGGGGCTATTTTTTGCCCCCCCCCCCTCCCCTCAAGACTTTTCGATATATCTCTAGAACTGCTGCGCCTATCGTCACCAAACTTTGAGTACCTTCCTGGGCATCAATTTTGCACATTGTGACCAAAAATTTTCCAAAGGCTATGATAGGTTAGCCGCAAATGATGTCAGAGTAACGTCTTGTTCTGCCATTTTCGACCCAAAAAAAGGTTTCGCGGGAAGAGCTGTCAGGCCTATAACTTTGAAGATACAGAAAGCATTTAAGACATAAAAGGTGAAGAATTAACAGGGCTACAAAACTGCTATCTCGTAATTTTAAATTTCTGAATTTTGACCCCCCAAAATTAAAAAAAAGTTTTGATTATAATTGCCAAAAAATCCAAAAAGTTTTCAGAATTTAGATACAAAACGGAATACATGTGATAGCCCTCACCAACTTCTATTCACATACCAAATTTCAGATCGATACCTCTTTTTGGCCAAGTTATCCCATATATGCATGAATTAATTTTTTGTCGAGTATTTGTATGAAACTTTCTAGCATTGTTAAACAACATGTTACTAAGCTGCTGACATCAACTGTTTTGTTTTTACATTTAGTGCTTGCCTGATATGCTCGTTCAAAGTGACGTACAAAAATGTACGTCTATGCCAGGTGTCGACAAGACAATTGTGACGCCTGCCGCCGCCGTCCTAAAATAATACATCCGATATCCCTAATACAATGCTAACGTCTTTCGTACTTCAGAAGCGATGAATGAGGGATGGGTTGGGGTGGGAATGGGGTTGTGGAGGAGGTAGGGTGACGTCATGTCATCGTTAACCTGGGCGAGGGGAATAACTTGTGTTGTATGGTCAAATATGATGTACGATATGTTGTGTTGCATTAGAGACCCTTGGAAATGGTAGTTACAATTCATACGTTGAATTAGGAAACACAATAGGAAAAATGTAATGTAGGTGAATTAGGAAATGTAGATGTAGATCATGTATGATGAAAATAAGGAAATTTGCAAAACACAACTCAATTATGTCAACTTTTACCGTCTATTGAAAACTTGTCTTATGTACATAATAGTCAACATAGTAGATCTATAAAAAGAGCACGTTGTCAATGGCGATCAGGAGGCGTTCTGCTGCTGGCCACCGACGCGGTGACCCTGTGCTCCCCTGTGGCAGTCACAGTCCGGCGCCCGGCGCGCTCCATGCTGACTACCTGACTGCAGAGCTTCTTGAGGAGACAGAAGATGTAGCCGTTCCGCTGGGGGCCTTCGCCCAGGACGTCTGCCTCGTCCACGCAGCTGACGCGTCGGTCGTCGTAATGGCACCACCTGTCCCGTCCCACACTGTACACGTCAGACACTGTCCCGAGCGCGTGGCCCCGCTGTAATGACTAAAGACGGCCATCAGCCGGACGTAAAGTCGCCGGCATGGTCAACGGAGCAGAGCGACTGGTCGCCCTCGACTTAGAACTCGGAGAGGTGCGTCTGTCCAGGGGCGTCGGCCGGCTCTTCCTTCCCCAGTGACGGCATGATGGCCTCTTGGAACTCGTGATCCTCGACCACGTCCATCCAGCGGATAACAGCCGCACTGCAGCCGTTGTTGGCAGTCGTAAATGCTTCGATGGTCTGATTGGACTTCTTCTTGAAGGCGTTGATGTTGGTGAACTTGTTCGCCTTCAGAAGGCGATTCCCTCACATGGTACCCGTGCCATGGAACTGGCGCTTCTGGATCTCTGCGGCAAAACCGATCATCAGAGTCAAGCTTGGTGCTGCTTTGGAAGTAACATACATCCATAATCATCCCGAACCGGTTGAGCCGGTGGGTGCGACCAGTTACGGGCTCAGTTACGTCTTTACGGCTCAGTTACGTCAGTTACGGCTTAGACCAGTTACGTCAGGTGGGCTGGGTCAGCATTCTCTTCGTCGCTAGAGTCTTCGTTTGTGTCGACGCGAACTTCCGGCGGCTCTAGGACGACGACCGTGACATCGGCGACTCGACTTCGCTCCTCGATGCCATCCAGAACAGAGCTGCGGAGTCGGAGTCGGAGTCGAAGTCGGTCGGAGTCGGCAATTCTGACCGGAGTCGGAGTCGGAGTCGATTTTGGAAACCGGAGCCGGAGTCGGAGTCAGAATCACCGACAAACCCATCGACTCCGCTGACCTGGCAGGGCTGCTGAGTCGGGAGTCGGAGTTGGAGTCGGTCGGAGTCGATAGTTCTACCCGGAGTCGGAGTCGGAGTCACTGAAAATCCATCGACTCCCGCAGCCCTGATCCAGAACATCGTTGAGGCTCACATTTGCCATCAAACCAAAGCATAAACGTGTTTGATGTTTGGGAAACAAAATGTAACGGATATGCATAGACGTACATTATTGTACGTGCGTTTTTGTGAAACGTACTATTTTTGGATTCGCTTGGTAAGCAAAATTAGCATTATAATGACACCACTCATGAAGTTAGGGTCATGCTTGAGCAGATCGCTGGCAACGAAAGCTAATCCGGGAAAAGCACTTAACTGTAATTAAGAACACTTGGCTCACCCTGGGTCGAGCGTCTGAACGGGTGAAAATCTTCCCGTTGCGGCATCAACAAACCGAATGTCTCAAACTCAACACTGAATGCATTGGAACCGTGTTTTTTGGTATTCACCTGACGGCTAACAATGTAAATGATTTAGAACGACCGCGTTTGATGGCTCATTAGCTCTATTTCTATAAAGATGGCACACATTGGTCAACTCAAATTGACGTACATTTATGTACGTCAAATTTTCAAACTAAATTTTTAGCGATTCTAGGCCACGTAGCGCAAAACAAAGACCAGCATTAGACTCGCCGTGACGAGCTGCATCGATTTTTTTAAAACCCATTTTATGCAAAACTATCAACTTTGAAATTTGACCTTTTTTGACCTGACATTGATCTGACCTCCACCAGAAAGTGACCTTAACCATTCCTGATGGTCTTATAACCAACACCATTGATTTTGAAATGAAGATTTGGCCATAAAACATGCATCACACAGCCCTAGTAAAATTGGGTTCATGTGCTGACCCTTGGTGACCTGACCTGTGACCTGACCAGGTACTATCAGTGACCTCGGCTCTAATAGCAACATATGTACTAGGCAACTGACGCCCCATCGCTGATTTTCGATAAAATGCGTTTTTCTCGATGTTATAACTTATAGCGCATTCCCTAGAAGACACGTGACCGACAAAACATTTTATCTTTGACCTGACCTGTGACGTCATCGGTGAACCCGAGGTCAATAAAATTACATTTCCCCGACAAATTTGACAGGGCTTTCAAACGCAGTTTGAATTTTGCGGATCCGTCCAGTATTTTCGGAGATACAAGGGGGGGGGGGCAAACATCATCATGACAGGTGCCTTTCAAAGTCAGTTGAAATGTGATTATTGACTGGTTTGCAGTGTGAAGTAAAGAAGAAGTCATATGAATAATAAACCTAGATTTAAAATGTCTCCTGATTAGAAATGTTCACATGGTTACCTATCTGCTGTCAGTCCGTGTTACTGGCATTCCGGTGGCAATTTACCTGGTCACAGTTGTGTCTGCAGTTGGACTGATCCCGTGCCACTGGTGAAGGGATGCAGACAGAATGAAGGCACATCTACTGGTGCTCAGCAGTCTGGAACTGTCGCTGCTCTGTGGTGGAGTCCACGGAACATTCGACTTCTTCCTGTCACGCGATGAAGTCCGCAAAATGGACGGTAAGGAAGAGAGGGATTCAAAGACACGCAAGTGACATGCTCGCATCGGTATCGTGATGAGCTGGATGAAACTGTGCTATGGATGTGACTTGTCTTTGCTAATTACCAGAAGTTCACGAATAATCTTCATATTTGGCCGATATTTTTTTATTTATTTTGAAGCCATTCTTGATGATTCATAGCATTATGTAGGTATATTTTCAGAAGTTTGTTTATTGACGCTTTTGACCAATGGTTTTACGCTTTTTCAGTCGTTGGGTGGCCGGACACGTTTTTTTACGTGGATAACGGCAACGTCAACCACAACACGGTGGCATACAACTTCCAGGTCCCATACGAAATGAACACGCTCACGTTTTCGTGGCGTGCAAGAGACTACAACAATGTAAGTGCCCTTCATTTTATCGATATTCATCTTTCTTTAAGGCATAGCGATATGACTTTCTCAATCGATGGTTATGCATGCCAATTTTTCGTGTTAATTAGATTTTCACGGTTACTTTAGCGATGAGTGGTCAGTGTCGCTCGTATTTGTGTGCGCATGATGCTGAACTCCCAGCGATGCTGACACAGGCTGGTTACGTCTGACCGGACCGGTGGCGGGTGGGCTGTGTTTCCAGGTGACCTACTCGCTCTCCAGCCACGTGCTGCCCGGCAGCGAGGACAAGCTGCGCTCCCTGGCATTCGACGTACCGGCCACAGGTGAGCTGCGGTGCCGTCTGACCATAAGTCTGACGCCAATCGGCGCAGCTGCTGCAGCACGGGACGGAAAGTGTGGGATGATTACGAGCGAGCGAGCGCAGCGAGCGAAGTGAGTCTTTTCAATATAACGGAAAAATCTCAGTATGAGCGGCCCGGCCCGGCCCGGCCCGGCCTGTAACGCTTTTGAGAGGCTTATATCTCAGCAACCGCTGGACCGATTGGCCTGCGGTCTTTTTTGTTGGGTAGCCCCATCCCTTCTACCCCGTAATTGACTACTTTTGATACATCTCAGTGACCGTCGTGGCACGTGCCACGTGAAAAGTCAAGGGTGTTCAAGCTGTTTTGCAAAAGTAGTGATTTTGAGAGGCTCATATCTCAGCAGCCGCTTGGGACTTGCGGTAATTTTTATAGGGTAGCAGCATCCATTCTACCCAAAATAGGATACTCTCGATGCATGTGGGTCACCCCCAGTGCACGTGCAAAATACAACAATAAGAGGTGCCAAATTTGTTCCCATTTCAGTAACTCGGTAATTACTGGGGCGATTTCGCTGAAACTTGGCATGCAGGTAGGCACCCACCAGGCAATGCATTCCCATGTGTTGCGGTTAGGGTGCTACTGCACGTGCGCACGTGCAGGGGGCGTTTCCAGATCTCGAGAACGGCTGGGCCGATTGCGCTCAAATTTGGTACACGGTTGGGGACCAGTTAGTAGGATGCCGTGCAAAAGTCATTTTGGACCCCGTTTGCACGTGCGCACGTGCAGAATGCCGCTTCCAGATCTCAGGAACGGCTGGGCCGATTGCGTTCAAATTTGGCACACCGCTAGCGACCAGTTAGAAGGGTGCTTTGCGCAAGCCCGTTGGAAGCACCCTCTCGCCCTTCCGCACGTGCAGGGCTCACTATCTCGCTCGCTCGTCCTTCGCCCAAAAGGCGTTTTACTGGTGGTTATCTGTCCAGTCGTCAATTAGGTATCTTAGCTCGTAATTTTCCTATAAATGGTGGAATTGCATCCAATGGTAGTCCATCATACTTTATCATAACCATGCAGGTATTTTGTGATGTCATATTTTATCGAATTTAACCATATTTATGTTGTCCAGTGCCCGGTACGTGCACCGCTTTACACTCCCATAGCCTAGTCGCTGTGCTGACGCTGAGACCCGCCCGCCGGCCGCCAGGTCGCATCCCGCTGCGCGAGGGTCAGTTCCGACTGAACCTGAGGTGCGCTCCGGAGGCGGCGGCAGCGGAGATGGCGCCGTCGCCGGCCGAATTCGTCATTCAGCTGGACGCGGTGGCGGCCGGGAAGCTGACCAGCGTTCAGCTGAGGCGCAGAAAACACTGCTCAGGTAGGTACACGGGAGGCGAAGGGATTTCAGAATTGAGGGTCATCTGGATCTGTGAGATGGGTGCCGGAGAGCGGGTAGAAGCGTCTACTTTGGTTATATGCAGGCGACGACGTCCATTTTAGTTTTCTTTGAATCCTAATCTCGGCTCAACTTTAACGATGGTATGGACTCGGACCATCGTCTTCGCGCGCCGTCCAAACATTCGGAGCGTTGAAGTTACAAACGATTCGAGCATAGTCACTGGCTAGAAGCTCGATAAAGTACGAGTCCTACAGGCCAAGTGACCTTCTAAATTCCTTTACATCGTAAGTCCCCCGGCCCCCATCTGACCTCTGACTTGTATGACCCACAGAGCCGTCGCCGTTCGAGGCGGATATCGTGGTGATGCCGCGCCGGGATGGGATCGGCTCAGCGGCCACCTTCTACGTGGGTCTCGGCGCGCTGGTGGCCCTGATGGTCGGCGCGGTCATCACCGGTGTGGCGGTGGCCTATTGCAGCAGAGGCTGGGAGAGCACCCTCAGACCGTGAGTGGGGGAGGGGGTTGGAGGGGGGGGGGGGCAGTGCGGTGGCCTACTGCAGCAAAGGCTGGGAGAGCACCCTCAGACCGTGAGTGGGGGAGGGGGTTGGAGGGGGGGGGGCAGTGCGGTGGCCTACTGCGGCCGCGACTGGGAGAGCACCCTCAGACCGTGAGTGGGGGCGGGGGCAATCTGACTAGAGAGTAACTGGGAACTGGGGGACGATACTGTCACCTTGGAGCCATGTAGCCCTGCTTAGTGCGCGGGCTAACGATAGGTAAATCGTGTTTTGGTTTTTGATTTGGTAGCTGTTATCCTTTTAGCCCCCTAGTTTATGGAAAATGAGAAAGAACACTCAAGCCCAGTCGCTGCACTAGTATTTATGTCTTACTACGTCGCCTGACGCCTAGTATATGTTTCTCACTCGTCTGTCAAGCTCCATGTCCTTTACCCCCGCTGTGACACTCGTCTCTTTTCGCCGCCAGTTCCCCGGCCAGTCAGTACTCGTCAGTGAACGGCATACCCCCGCCACCTCCGCCGCTCTCCGCCCTACCTTCTGCCAGTCCCGCCGGCTCCGTGGGTACCCTGACATCACGGCCTGCCGGGGAGCCGCCCTCTGTGCCGCCGCCGCCGCCGCCCGGACCGCCGCCGGCCGCCCCCGCCCCCGCCCCGGTGCTGGAGCCACTGGATGTGGACAGTCTGGAGGTGGAGGAGGTGCTGATGGAGGGCACGTTCGGCCGCATCTGCCGCGGGAGACTGGTAAAGGACGAACAGGATGACCTGCCCGTGCTGGTCAAACTTGCCACAGGTGAGGAGGGCGTCGGGGAGGGACGCCTGACGCTTCTTACGAATTGATTCTCTTTAAAGATTACATTTTATCTCGCCGAATCGTACCGTACACGGCTTTGGAACTTATAACTATAAACAAACATCCACCAGCATATTTTCTGTAATATAGTGACTGGCTTCATACAGCTATGTGCTTTGGATTTAGTTCAACATTGACGACTCGGGAGGGGATAGCGATAAACCGTACCTCGACTTGTGGCTATCGTTAATATTGTTCTAACGTCACGTTTGTTTCCGCACGGCAGAGGTGGCCTCCGATACCCAGGTGTCTGTGATGCTGCGCGAGGCGGCTGCCATGACGGCACTGGCTCACCCGAACCTGCTGTCGGCCATGGGCGTGGTGGAAGACGGGCCGGAGTCGCGCAGACCGCGCATCGTCTACATGTACTACCCGAGCGTCAACCTCAAACGGTGAGACATCGTCTATCTTTACATCCATGAAGTTAAAATACATTCAGCTAGGTTTTGGAACGCTTACATATCTGTTTCAAGAAGCTAACTGCTTTTTATTAATGGTCTATTTTTATCGTCCAAAAAGTCACACTTCAGTTCTTTCTAGTCTGTTTGTTCCCTAGATTTGTTTTGATCCGGCTCAAACATTTCCCGTTCTTTTTCTGAATGCCTGCCCGCTGTCTCTCCCCTTTGTTCGTCGCCGTTCCCTGACCCCCTTTCTCTGCTCCCTGTTGTCAGGTTCCTGCACCAGTGCCGCTCGGCCGGCGAGGGCTGGTCGCGCACTCTGCTCACACAGGAGGTGGTGCACATGGCCGTGCAGGCTCTGAACGCCCTCAGCCACCTGCACCAGCACTCGGTGGTGCATAAGGACGTGGCGGCGCGCAACTGTGTGTGAGTACAGCAGAGGTGGCTCGGAGGAAGGCTAAGGGGTTTGAGAACTACGGGGAAAGGTTGCGAGAGGGGGCTGCGTTGGTACTGCGAGTGAACGAGAACCGGAAAAAGCACCACGTTTGAGTTACCGGAAGGAGTGATTGTGTGCACTACAATTATTATTGGGTGACGGTTCGAAAACTTTGTTGGCGTAGCGCAACGCAATAATTGCAGCTTGAATGCTTTGTTTGTTTATCTGTTGTTAAAAGTTATCTAACCTTTAGATTGCAGTGATGGACTTGACTCCTGTAACAGCTAGAATTATCATGTTCACTCCAGCTCTTTCCTTCCCTCACCCACAGCGTGGACGACCAGCTGCGTGTGAAGCTGTGCGACCTGGCGCTCTCGCGCGACCTCTTCCCGGGCGACTACCACTGTCTGGGCGACAACGAGAACCGTCCCGTCAAGTGGCTCTCGCTCGAGGCGCTGTCGGAGCGGCGCTTCTCACCGGCCGCCGACGTCTGGTCGTTCGGCGTGCTCTTCTGGGAGCTGATGACACTCGGCCAGCAGCCGTACGTGGAGGTGGATCCGTTCGAGATGGCTGCCTACCTGAGGGAGGGCTACCGGCTGGCCCAGCCCGTCAACTGCCCCGACGAACTGTGAGTAGGGGGCGGGGGCAGGAGCATTTGATCGTATCTACTGCACCCTTTCTGTTGCAGCCAATATAGCTTACGGCGTCACCGCTTTACACAGACAATACAGTTAGACTTTAGGTGGGGGTAGGATAATTATTGCCTGACGAACTACGAGTGGGGTTGAGGGGAATGGAGAGGAGGGTATGGTGTGTAAATGGCTGGGGTGATGCAAATTCATGTGTCTGGTAAAGTGCCTATGTTAGATATTCATGATACAGACAGGTGACATATTTTTGGCAGAGGCAATGATCGCCTAACATTTTTTTATACATATATTAAGTCTCGTATTTCGTGTAACTCATCTCTTGCTTTAGCCGATTATCTTATTTATCCTGAGCTGCCACGCCTACCCGTGGGTCATGGGCTCCCACAACCGTCCACTGACTGAGTTTGTACGTCTGACTGTCAGGTTTGCGGTGATGGCCTACTGCTGGGCCACGGAGCCGTCCGAGCGCCCGGGCCTGCACCACCTGCAGACGTGTCTCATCGACTTCCACATGCACCTCGACAACTACGTTTGAGTCACCGTCTCCTACAGCTGCTCCCCTGCTGAGCCGCCGCCCACTGCCGCTCGGTGGGACGGAGAGGGACCGAGTCTCAGTACTGGTGATACAGGGTATTCGGCATTTAGGTACTGACCCGACTCTGACAGACCGTGGTTTGATTGAGGGATTGGTGGGAGCATGGAGTGCTTCGCTACAGTCTGCTGCTGCATGTGTGGGTGTCTGATGGCGTGTGTGTGGTTCGGGGACCACTCTCATGATCGCTGCCATAAATGTTGCTCGCAGTCGCGTGTAAGTGATGCATATCTTTGTTCGGTTAGCCATATCATACATTAGGAGCAGCGATAGCTGTATAGCGCCCTGTGATATTTCGCCGTCATTGCTAGCTCGTGTTTCTTTGAACGGTTCGCTTTTTCCATGTGCCGTGTGCTTAGACGATGTTTTTATGTTTGGAGGGCGAGCCATAGTTCTATTTGCATCAGAGTCGACTGAACATGCCCGCGATCAGTGGGGGCTGCGTGACAATGAATTTCGGCGCTCGCCTATCTACTGCAATGGGAGAACCTCTGATGCGGCTGATTCGATTTTTATCACAAGTGACGACTCAAGAGGTGTGATGGTAGGTACGCATTATGAGCATTAACTACTATTGATTTGTCACGCCTTTAGCAATGAGATTTTCACTAGATAAAGAATAAGAGGCTGCCAGTAATTAGTATGTTCAGTAAGCGATGTGTGTCGTCTGCAGCCTGACAGGTATGGGCTCTATTTCCAGTTGTTTGGTACAAAGTGCGGCTCCATGGGTCACACGGAGATGCTGAGTTAGAGATAATGTATTGATACATCTAGTTCGTGGATATGTTTGGTAAGCTGGTAGATTGTTTCTCGTATAGGTAATTATCTTACCTCTCAGTTAATGGCACATCCAGGTGATTGTTACAGACCGGGTTGTAATAGTATGTTTTGTGACGTATTTTCACTATGTATAATGGTATCTTATCTCTTCGATGAGTATCTTCGGTAGGTTTGCCTGGTGTCTCATCGAGAACGCGTCATTAAATGTCATTGTAACTTATAGAATATGCGATACGCGATGTTGCTTATGGCATCCTCCACACTATGTTCATATCGTCAAGGTTGTCATGGCAACGCTAGTTGTGCGCGTTCATGGGACAATGATTCCAGATGGGAACGCCTTTTGTTGATTTTTTTTTCTGACGGCGTTCCGATTTGTGGGGTCGGCCCAGGCTGACCAACCGCCGCGTCGCAACTGTGCCACATTTCCATTGTTTCGCAACATGTTTCATCAGGGTTTTAGAGAGCTTCGCGTTAGTCTGAACCTCGTGCTCGAGGCGAAGGCGGTCAGAAGTGTCATTGTGCGCATGTCTCGCTATCATTATCTGGCCGACTGCATCGGTAGACTTCCGTTAGCCAGTTTTTACGCATTTTTGCTACGTCAAATGCATTTGTAATTAAGCAAACCAATGTTTTGCTTGCCGATGAACGAATGTGTAGACGTGTCCGGAGTCCCAACACCCAAGCCACCTGTAGACAGACATACATACAGGTACAAGAACATTGGAAGGTCGCTCGCCATGTATTCATAAAGCCCAGAAGAGAAGCCGGACAAGTTACACGAGCACGCATTCACATATGTACATTCATTCTACACACGCCGGATATAGCCTACTAAAAGCATGACTGATCACGGAAGGCACATGTGTAACTGTCGGCCAGAAAAGGGCAGCATTCACGACATCCCTTTTCACAACGTTTGTATAATTGCATGCAGATTGATATCAATCTCGTACATGCAGATTCCGGACCCTTTCAAATCGCCTCAAACTTGGCATGTAGACCAAACAGGACACGCTGATCACGAATCCGAAGTCCGTTCCGAGGCACATATGAAACTTTTCCCGTAACTGACGAATTACGGATCGGCGGCATGCAGATTCCGGACCCTTTCAAATCGCCTCAAAATCGGCATGTAGACCAAACAGGACAGGCTGATCACGAATCCGAAGTCCGTTCCGCGGCACATATGAAACTTTTCCCGTAATTGACGAATTACGGATCTGCATGCAGATTCCGAACCCTTTCAAAACGCCTCAAAATCGGCATGCAGACCAAACAGGACACGCTGATCACGAATCTGAAGTCCGTTCCGCGGCACATATGAAACTTTTCCCGTAATTGACAAATTACGGATCTGCATGCAGATTCCGGACCCTTTCAAATCGCCTCAAAATCGGCATGTCGACCAAACAGGACACGCTGATCACGAATCCGAAGTCCGTTCCGCGGCACATATGATTTTTTTTCTGACACTGAAAGGTCTGGCTTGGATGAAAAGTAGCATATCCAAAATTTCAGCTTTCTATTCCTACGCGTTCTCCAGATTCGTGATCAGCGTGTCCTGTTTGGTCTACATGCCGATTTTGAGGCGAGTTGAAAGAGTCCGGAATCTGCATGCAGGTCCGTAATTTGTCAATTACGGGAAAAGTTTCATATGTGCCGCGGAACGGACTTCAGATTCGTGATCAGCGTGTCCTGTTTGGTCTACATGCCAATTTTGAGGCGATTTGAAAGGGTCCGGAATCTGCATGCAGATCCGTAATTCGTCAATTACGGGAAAAGTTTCATATGTGCCGCGGAACGGACTTCGGATTCGTGATCAGCGTGTCCTGTTTGGTCTACATGCTGATTTTGAGGCGATTTGAAAGGGTCCGGAATCTGCATGCAGATCCGTAATTCGTCAATTACGGGAAAAGTTTCATATGTGCCGCGGAACGGACTTCAGATTCGTGATCAGCGTGTCCTGTTTGGTCTACATGCTGATTTTGAGGCGATTTGAAAAGGTCCGGAATCTGCATGCCGATCCGTAATTCGTCAATTACGGGAAAAGTTTCATATGTGCCGCGGAACGGACTTCGGATTCGTGATCAGCGTGTCCTGTTTGGTCTACATGCCGATTTTTAGGCGATTTGAAAGGGTCCGGAATCTGCATGCAGATCCGTAATTCGTCAATTACGGGAAAAGTTTCATATGTGCCGCGGAACGGACTTCGGATTCGTGATCAGCGTGTCCTGTTTGGTGTACATGCTGATTTTGAGGCGTTTTGAAAGGGTCCGGAATCTGCATGCAGATCAGTAATTTGTCAATTACGGGAAAAGTTTCATATGTGCCGCGGAACGGACTTCAGATTCGTGATCAGCGTGTCCTGTTTGGTCTACATACTGATTTTGAGGCGATTTGAAAGGGTCCGGAATCTGCATGCAGATCCGTAATTCGTCAATTACGGGAAAAGTTTCATATGTGCCGCGGAACGGACTTCAGATTCGTGATCAGCGTGTCCTGTTTGGTCTACATGCCAATTTTGAGGCGTTTTGAAAGGGTCCGGAATCTGCATGCAGATCCGTTATTTGTCAATTACGGGAAAGGTTTTATATGTGCCGCGGAACGGACTTCAGATTCGTGATCAGCGTGTCCTGTTTGGTCTACATGCCAATTTTGAGGCGATTTGAAAGGGTCCGGAATCTGCATGCAGATCCGTAATTCGTCAATTACGGGAAAAGTTTCATATGTGCCGCGGAACAGACTTCGGATTCGTGATCAGCGTGTCCTGTTTGGTCTACATGCTGATTTTGAGGCGATTTGAAAGGGTCCGGAATCTGCATGCAGATCCGTAATTCGTCAATTACGGGGAAAGTTTCATATGTGCCGCGGAACGGACTTCAGATTTGTGATCAGCGTGTCCTGTTTGGTCTACATGCCGATTTTGAGGCGATTTGAAAGGGTCCGGAATCTGCATGCAGATCCGTAATTTGTCAATTACGGGAAAAGTTTCACATGTGCCGCGGAACGGACTTCAGATTCGTGATCAGCGTGTCCTGTTTGGTCTACATGCCAATTTTGAGGCGATTTGAAAGGGTCCGGAATCTGCATGCAGATCCGTAATTCGTCAATTACGGGAAAAGTTTCATATGTGCCGCGGAACGGACTTCGGATTCGTGATCAGCGTGTCCTGTTTGGTCTACATGCCGATTTTGAGGCGATTTGAAAGGGTCCGGAATCTGCATGCAGATCCGTAATTCGTCAATTACGGGAAAAGTTTCATATGTGCCGCGGAACGGACTTCAGATTCGTGATCAGCGTGTCCTGTTTGGTCTACATGCTGATTTTGAGGCGATTTGAAAGGGTCCGGAATCTGCATGCCGATCCGTAATTCGTCAATTACGGGAAAAGTTTCATATGTGCCGCGGAACGGACTTCGGATTCGTAATCAGCGTGTCCTGTTTGGTCTACATGCCGATTTTGAGGCGATTTGAAAGGGTCCGGAATCTGCATGCCGATCCGTAATTCGTCAATTACGGGAAAAGTTTCATATGTGCCGCGGAACGGACTTCGGATTCGTGATCAGCGTGTCCTGTTTGGTCTACATGCCGATTTTGAGGCGATTTGAAAGGGTCCGGAATCTGCATGCAGATCCGTAATTCGTCAATTACGGGAAAAGTTTCATATGTGCCGCGGAACGGACTTCGGATTCGTGATCAGCGTGTCCTGTTTGGTCTACATGCTGATTTTGAGGCGTTTTGAAAGGGTCCGGAATCTGCATGCAGATCAGTAATTTGTCAACTACGGAAAAAGTTTCATATGTGCCGCGGAACGGACTTCAGATTCGTGATCAGCGTGTCCTGTTTGGTCTACATGCTGATTTTGAGACGATTTGAAAGGGTCCGGAATCTGCATGCAGATCCGTAATTCGTCAATTACGGGAAAAGTTTCGTATGTGCCGCGGAACGGACTTCAGATTCGTGATCAGCGTGTCCTGTTTGGTCTACATGCCGATTTCGAGGCGTTTTGAAAGGGTCCGGAATCTGCATAGTGCATGCAGATCCGTAATTTGTCAATTACGGAAAAGGTTTTATATGTGCCGCGGAACGGACTTCAGATTCGTGATCAGCGTGTCCTTTTTGGTCTACATGCTGATTTTGAGGCGATTTGAAAGGGTCCGGAATCTGCATGCAGATCCGTAATTTGTCAATTACGGGAAAAGTTTCATATGTGCCGCGGAACGGACTTCGGATTCGTGATCAGCGTGCCCTGTTTGGTCTACATGCTGATTTTGAGGCGATTTGAAAGGGTCCGGAATCTGCATGCAGATCCGTAATTCGTCAATTACGGGAAAAGTTTCATATGCGCCGCGGAACGGACTTCAGATTCGTGATCAGCGTGTCCTGTTTGGTCTACATGCCAATTTTGAGGCGATTTGAAAGGGTCCGGAATCTGCATGCAGATCCGTAATTCGTCAATTACGGGAAAAGTTTCATATGTGCCGCGGAACGGACTTCAGATTCGTGATCAGCGTGTCCTGTTTGGTCTACATGCCGATTTTGAGGCGTTTTGAAAGGGTCCGGAATCTGCATGCAGATCCGTAATTTGTCAATTACGGGAAAGGTTTTATATGTGCCGCGGAACGGACTTCAGATTCGTGATCAGCGTGTCCTGTTTGGTCTACATGCTGATTTTGAGGCGATTTGAAAGGGTCCGGAATCTGCATGCAGATCCGTAATTTGTCAATTACGGGAAAAGTTTCATATGTGCCGCGGAACGGACTTCGGATTCGTGATCAGCGTGTCCTGTTTGGTCTACATGCTGATTTTGAGGCGATTTGAAAGGGTCCGGAATCTGCATGCCGATCCGTAATTCGTCAATTACGGGAAAAGTTTCATATGTGCCGCGGAACGGACTTCGGATTCGTGATCAGCGTGTCCTGTTTGGTCTACATGCCGATTTTGAGGCGATTTGAAAGGGTCCGGAATCTGCATGCAGATCCGTAATTCGTCAATTACGGGAAAAGTTTCATATGTGCCGCGGAACGGACTTCGGATTCGTGATCAGCGTGTCCTGTTTGGTCTACATGCTGATTTTGAGGCGTTTTGAAAGGGTCCGGAATCTGCATGCAGATCAGTAATTTGTCAACTACGGAAAAAGTTTCATATGTGCCGCGGAACGGACTTCAGATTCGTGATCAGCGTGTCCTGTTTGGTCTACATGCTGATTTTGAGACGACTTGAAAGGGTCCGGAATCTGCATGCAGATCCGTAATTCGTCAATTACGGGAAAAGTTTCGTATGTGCCGCGGAACGGACTTCAGATTCGTGATCAGCGTGTCCTGTTTGGTCTACATGCCGATTTCGAGGCGTTTTGAAAGGGTCCGGAATCTGCATAGTGCATGCAGATCCGTAATTTGTCAATTACGGAAAAGGTTTTATATGTGCCGCGGAACGGACTTCAGATTCGTGATCAGCGTGTCCTGTTTGGTCTACATGCTGATTTTGAGGCGATTTGAAAGGGTCCGGAATCTGCATGCAGATCCGTAATTTGTCAATTACGGGAAAAGTTTCATATGTGCCGCGGAACGGACTTCGGATTCGTGATCAGCGTGTCCTGTTTGGTCTACATGCTGATTTTGAGGCGATTTGAAAGGGTCCGGAATCTGCATGCAAATCCGTAATTCGTCAATTACGGGAAAAGTTTCATATGTGCCGCGGAACGGACTTCGGATTCGTGATCAGCGTGTCCTGTTTGGTCTACATGCTGATTTTGAGACGACTTGAAAGGGTCCGGAATCTGCATGCAGATCCGTAATTCGTCAATTACGGGAAAAGTTTCGTATGTGCCGCGGAACGGACTTCAGATTCGTGATCAGCGTGTCCTGTTTGGTCTACATGCCGATTTCGAGGCGTTTTGAAAGGGTCCGGAATCTGCATAGTGCATGCAGATCCGTAATTTGTCAATTACGGAAAAGGTTTTATATGTGCCGCGGAACGGACTTCAGATTCGTGATCAGCGTGTCCTGTTTGGTCTACATGCTGATTTTGAGGCGATTTGAAAGGGTCCGGAATCTGCATGCAGATCCGTAATTTGTCAATTACGGGAAAAGTTTCATATGTGCCGCGGAACGGACTTCGGATTCGTGATCAGCGTGCCCTGTTTGGTCTACATGCTGATTTTGAGGCGATTTGAAAGGGTCCGGAATCTGCATGCCGATCCGTAATTCGTCAATTACGGGAAAAGTTTCATATGTGCCGCGGAACGGACTTCGGATTCGTGATCAGCGTGTCCTGTTTGGTCTACATGCCGATTTTGAGGCGATTTGAAAGGGTCCGGAATCTGCATGCAGATCCGTAATTCGTCAATTACGGGAAAAGTTTCATATGTGCCGCGGAACGGACTTCGGATTCGTGATCAGCGTGTCCTGTTTGGTCTACATGCTGATTTTGAGGCGTTTTGAAAGGGTCCGGAATCTGCATGCAGATCAGTAATTTGTCAACTACGGAAAAAGTTTCATATGTGCCGCGGAACGGACTTCAGATTCGTGATCAGCGTGTCCTGTTTGGTCTACATGCTGATTTTGAGACGACTTGAAAGGGTCCGGAATCTGCATGCAGATCCGTAATTCGTCAATTACGGGAAAAGTTTCGTATGTGCCGCGGAACGGACTTCAGATTCGTGATCAGCGTGTCCTGTTTGGTCTACATGCCGATTTCGAGGCGTTTTGAAAGGGTCCGGAATCTGCATAGTGCATGCAGATCCGTAATTTGTCAATTACGGAAAAGGTTTTATATGTGCCGCGGAACGGACTTCAGATTCGTGATCAGCGTGTCCTGTTTGGTCTACATGCTGATTTTGAGGCGATTTGAAAGGGTCCGGAATCTGCATGCAGATCCGTAATTTGTCAATTACGGGAAAAGTTTCATATGTGCCGCGGAACGGACTTCGGATTCGTGATCAGCGTGTCCTGTTTGGTCTACATGCTGATTTTGAGGCGATTTGAAAGGGTCCGGAATCTGCATGCAAATCCGTAATTCGTCAATTACGGGAAAAGTTTCATATGTGCCGCGGAACGGACTTCGGATTCGTGATCAGCGTGTCCTGTTTGGTCTACATGCTGATTTTGAGACGACTTGAAAGGGTCCGGAATCTGCATGCAGATCCGTAATTCGTCAATTACGGGAAAAGTTTCGTATGTGCCGCGGAACGGACTTCAGATTCGTGATCAGCGTGTCCTGTTTGGTCTACATGCCGATTTCGAGGCGTTTTGAAAGGGTCCGGAATCTGCATAGTGCATGCAGATCCGTAATTTGTCAATTACGGAAAAGGTTTTATATGTGCCGCGGAACGGACTTCAGATTCGTGATCAGCGTGTCCTGTTTGGTCTACATGCTGATTTTGAGGCGATTTGAAAGGGTCCGGAATCTGCATGCAGATCCGTAATTTGTCAATTACGGGAAAAGTTTCATATGTGCCGCGGAACGGACTTCGGATTCGTGATCAGCGTGCCCTGTTTGGTCTACATGCTGATTTTGAGGCGATTTGAAAGGGTCCGGAATCTGCATGCAGATCCGTAATTCGTCAATTACGGGAAAAGTTTCATATGCGCCGCGGAACGGACTTCAGATTCGTGATCAGCGTGTCCTGTTTGGTCTACATGCCAATTTTGAGGCGATTTGAAAGGGTCCGGAATCTGCATGCAGATCCGTAATTCGTCAATTACGGGAAAAGTTTCATATGTGCCGCGGAACGGACTTCAGATTCGTGATCAGCGTGTCCTGTTTGGTCTACATGCCGATTTTGAGGCGTTTTGAAAGGGTCCGGAATCTGCATGCAGATCCGTAATTTGTCAATTACGGGAAAGGTTTTATATGTGCCGCGGAACGGACTTCAGATTCGTGATCAGCGTGTCCTGTTTGGTCTACATGCTGATTTTGAGGCGATTTGAAAGGGTCCGGAATCTGCATGCAGATCCGTAATTTGTCAATTACGGGAAAAGTTTCATATGTGCCGCGGAACGGACTTCGGATTCGTGATCAGCGTGTCCTGTTTGGTCTACATGCTGATTTTGAGGCGATTTGAAAGGGTCCGGAATCTGCATGCCGATCCGTAATTCGTCAATTACGGGAAAAGTTTCATATGTGCCGCGGAACGGACTTCGGATTCGTGATCAGCGTGTCCTGTTTGGTCTACATGCCGATTTTGAGGCGATTTGAAAGGGTCCGGAATCTGCATGCAGATCCGTAATTCGTCAATTACGGGAAAAGTTTCATATGTGCCGCGGAACGGACTTCGGATTCGTGATCAGCGTGTCCTGTTTGGTCTACATGCTGATTTTGAGGCGTTTTGAAAGGGTCCGGAATCTGCATGCAGATCAGTAATTTGTCAACTACGGAAAAAGTTTCATATGTGCCGCGGAACGGACTTCAGATTCGTGATCAGCGTGTCCTGTTTGGTCTACATGCTGATTTTGAGACGACTTGAAAGGGTCCGGAATCTGCATGCAGATCCGTAATTCGTCAATTACGGGAAAAGTTTCGTATGTGCCGCGGAACGGACTTCAGATTCGTGATCAGCGTGTCCTGTTTGGTCTACATGCCGATTTCGAGGCGTTTTGAAAGGGTCCGGAATCTGCATAGTGCATGCAGATCCGTAATTTGTCAATTACGGAAAAGGTTTTATATGTGCCGCGGAACGGACTTCAGATTCGTGATCAGCGTGTCCTGTTTGGTCTACATGCTGATTTTGAGGCGATTTGAAAGGGTCCGGAATCTGCATGCAGATCCGTAATTTGTCAATTACGGGAAAAGTTTCATATGTGCCGCGGAACGGACTTCGGATTCGTGATCAGCGTGTCCTGTTTGGTCTACATGCTGATTTTGAGGCGATTTGAAAGGGTCCGGAATCTGCATGCAAATCCGTAATTCGTCAATTACGGGAAAAGTTTCATATGTGCCGCGGAACGGACTTCGGATTCGTGATCAGCGTGTCCTGTTTGGTCTACATGCCGATTTTGAGGCGATTTGAAAGGGTCCGGAATCTGCATGTACGAGATTGATATCAATCTGCATGCAATTATACAAACGTCTTTTCACAAATAACTACAAACTACGCCGCTTGTGTACATTCGACGCCCTGTAAAAACACAGACAAATATGAAATGGAACTAGCACGCACACACAGACACAAAGACACCGTACTATTTTGTACAATTAACTATTTGTACAACTGCAAACCAAATGGTCTGATCCAAATAGTTTGGTCCAATACGATCGGCAGCGCATTGACAGCCCCCGATGACAGCACTTCATTATTGGTCCCTAATCCCTATGCTGTCGAACCCAGCCTGCTGGGCCGTCGAATGAGGAAGGAGTCCACATCTAACCAATGCATCGTTTCACTCTTCGTCACCTTAGACCAAATGTAGCATTTGAGTACCCATCAGCCAGGCAGAAAATACCTGGGCAGACGCAGGACGTTTCAAGGATCCCAATTCAGACAGGTAGCGTTCGCTACCAAACATTCTCCTCCAAACCCAGCCGCGTCACGCCCAACCCCTGGCACCCACCCCTCCGACCTGCTAGCTGGCCTGTGACCCTGCCGGCCGCAACATCATATCCTGGAACAGCAGGCCCAGGTCGATGTGGGAGTAGTTGCTGAGTCGGATGGCGGCGTCGGCCTCCGAGCTCAGAGTGTGGTAGGCCGCCTCCAGAGCGGCAAAGTCGGGAGTTCGCCGCACGACCTCTGTGGACAGGCGGAGAGGAATAAGTTTAGTTTATTTGGGATTTTAGATTTCATAACTAGTAACTACTGTCATTTTGCACCATGGATTTTACTTAGCTGACTTCATTGGAATACTGAATGGAACAAAGCAAAATGAAACATTAGCATATTCTCTTCCAGTGACAGGCGACAATACCAAAGTGGTGGACGTTTAGACACGTTAGACCCAGCCGCGCCTCTGCAGCTGACACAACGAGGCGGCTAAATAAAGTCACTTACGCTTCTGGTTGGGGTCGAGACTGTCCAGCGCCTTCTTGAGGTCGAAGATGTGCTGGTAGTAGCACAGCTGGTTGTACAATGACCGATCGTCGTACTGCCGGGGTGATACGACGGCAAGTCAGCGCAGGGAACACGGTACTTTCAAGTTTTAACATCAGAGGGATGAAACACGCATAGACACGGCAGAGGTTTGACGCTCGAGAAGCTACATGGCCATACCAAATGAGTCAGGGTCCCAGGTCCCACAGGCTATATGGTTTGACACACATTCAAAAAGTGACCTTATTGAGAATAACGGGAGGGCCGCCACAACACTGATCGATGGTACGTTTTTGAATGACTTAAAGGTAGTGTGCCACCTTTGAAAGATTTCCCATCTTATTTTTCCTAGGATAAGAAGCTTCTGTTTTTACCTAATATCGCAAAAAAATCAAAAATGGGCCTGGAATAGTGCCTTTTTCGCCTAAAAGTTTTTCGGTTTTTAGATATGTATAACAACTGTAGTGGGCTCACCTGCAAACAGGCGTCGGGCAACAATCGCGAATGCGGCGCACTTGTGACAATAAGCAAAGGTCATTATAGTGTTACGACCATACGACGTACGGGAATGAGTTATCAGCTGTCTAATCGTAGACAACACAATGTCGAGCCTTAAACTGTAAGCCCGTATTGGTATTGTTTCTTTTATTTGGCTGTCGAACATTATTTATGGTTTGAAATATGATTTTATGTAAAATAATTGATATGAAAAAGCCGTCTTATAAGTTATGACCCCATTTCACCACACGCAAGTGGCAGAAATGACAATGATCAGCTGACGCATTTTTCTTGGCCGAAGTCAGAGCGCGCGGCCCGACGCACCACGCGTATTTGGAAATTCCGACCTCGACGAGCATCAGAAGCCACCTAACAGGCGTGTTCGAAACCGCAGGAGATGATGATGAACGGGTTTATCGAAACTTGATTGGATGAGCATATCGGTAATAGCGATTTCAGTGTGTGCATTTATTGTTCATAGTGGTGTGAAATGTGGTTGGGGTACGACCGACAACCCGTCGGGGCGAATTTCGCACTGGGGTACTCAAAATTTGAAGAATTTAAGACGTTTCCATGAGTTTTGAAGGTATGGATAAGTTCTAAAAATCCGGTTCTCCTTATCTGGGCCATTAACTCCATACGGTCCAAGAAAGCTGGCACACTACCTTTAACAAGGACCAATATGGTGAGTTGTACTGCATCATTTATTATCCACGGACCACAAATGCTTACCACAGTTTTCCAGTACGTGCGCCATGATCAAGCACTGACCTTTGGGATGAGCACGGCCTTGTGGCAGAGGTCACACGTGGGGAATCCCCGCTCGAAGCGGAACGGTATGCGCCTCGTCTCGTGCGGACAGCCCGGGTCCTCGCAGTACAGCACACCCTGTCAGGAAGAAAAAGCTCTCATTAAACAAAGCGCAGTGTTTGAAAACGACATAGGGACTGCTATTCAACATTGTACACTCTTCAAATTATTGTCAGCAGTTAGATTCGACCAGTCTTATATAATTAAGTCACACGGTAAATACGCACTCTTACATCAACCCCATTCCACAATATGCGACGGGATTACCTCGAACGCGACGCACCTGCCAAACCAGTACCAAACAAGGTCCCATTTTTAAGCGGGGACTCACCTGGAGATACTGTCTGACGGCGTTCCTGATCTCCAGCCTCAGCTTGTTGACGATCAGCGGAAGGTAATCCACCGGCACCGCTTTACACTCGTCATTATCACACTGGGCCATTCGCAGCTTGTGCGCGCCATCTGTGAACACGCTGGCGAACTTCTGTTGCTGACGGCAGCCGACGCAGGGCAGCAGCAGCGGCTGGCAGCCGGCGAACCGCTGTGCCTCCGAGACCCCGGTCAGACCCTGGTGTGAGTCGGGCCCGGTGTCCTGGCGAGCCACCTGCTGACGGAACTTGGACGGGTCCAGACCTGTCGACGAGGAACGGTGAGGACTACTCAGAGATGGAGACCACACGGTGTCTGTGATTACCTTTATAACGAATACGATCAACACTGAAAACCCCTCCCTACGGGCTCAGCCCGAGTGAGAGGGTGCCTGTCCAGACCAATGTCTCCCTAATTCCTATCATCCTCCCGGCTCTGCAATGGTCTCAGTGGACCAAAAAGGGCCTAACCCAGCAAAACAAACAAAAACAACAGCAAAACAAACAATCCCGCAGCCCTCACCGAGCGCCTGGGCGAGTCTGGCGGCGTCGGTGCCCTCCAGCGGCTCCACCAGTCGGCTGACCACCGGGTGGACCTGGCCGGAGAGGTAGTACTCGACGTCCGGCGTCAGCTGGCCCTGGCTCTCCGCCACCTCATCCACTGAGTAGGCGCGCTGCATCGGGTCCAGGCCGCTGTTGTCCTGTGGGGGGGGGGGGGGTTAGAGCGGAAAAGTGGTGATTTAGAAAAGCCTGAGGCGGGATAGAACGGTACAGAGGCGATTAATTAAATGAAGAGACGGACGACCGGAGAAAGATATATGAATAACAATCAGCACAACCACACCTGGTCTGGTTTACACCACATACACGGTAACTCAACATCATGCTTACAATAAAGCTCAATACATGCTTACAGAACATCCACACGGGTCGACATCCACGCATCTTCCCCGCCCATTCCACGCGCCCCGTCCCTCACCTTGCAGATGATGTACTGGACGGTGTCACCGCGTCTCAGCTTCTTCCCGCCCCGCGAGTTGACCCTCAGGGCGACGTTCACGTGCGCCTGGCCCTTCTTGTCGGCGTACTCCTCTGGGTTCTTCTTCAGCTGAGGACGGGAGAGAGGGACCGTTAGCCGGACCGACGGGGGTGACGGGGAGGACAGTTAAGTCAAAGGTGCAGGAGCCTAATTTTGGGCAATTCATCGCAAAACCGTCTTCATACAACATACGATTATCCTGATTTAACAAATCAAATGCAAGTTAAAGTGGAAAATTCAGAAGTTTGTGCTATGCAAGCAAGCAAAACGCAAGTAAAATGGTAAAACTAGACATTCGGAAAAAGGCGTCACCGTTACCGAAGTCCGAGCACGCACTTCCACCCAACCTCCGCTCACTAACACGCTGCCATGTCCCTAGCTGTCGAACACCGTCTGCATCAGGCTCACCTCCTTGGTGATGGCGAGCTCGGCCAGCGGCACCTGGCCCTGCTCCAGACGCTGCCGCACCGCCTCCAGATGGGTGTGGATCCGCTCCAACTTCTCGTCATGGTTCAGCGCAGAGAATATCTGGTCGATCACGTAACTGAGAACGGGGAGAGAGATATATGCGGTCAAACTAGGTAGTTTTTGGTCGATATCGACAACGGAGAAGACATCCAAGACGATAAACCAAGACGATAAACAGGTTTTGTCGGAATCGACGCAGAGCACAACCGAAAGGTGGACATTTTGATAAAGCAAAAAACGAAGCTAGTAAACTAGGCAGGTCGAATGTCAAAACATCAGTAAATATT
The DNA here is from genome assembly GCF_019059575.1 of Amphibalanus amphitrite. Classification (NCBI taxonomy): domain Eukaryota; kingdom Metazoa; phylum Arthropoda; class Thecostraca; order Balanomorpha; family Balanidae; genus Amphibalanus; species Amphibalanus amphitrite. Next base: position 531,795 of record NW_024881872.1, read on the forward strand.
AAGTCAGTGTTATGAGGTTCGGCTTGTTCCATGAAATCAGATAAAAAAACGTGCACACGAAACAAATTACAGCTAACAAGCGCGGTCACTCAAGTTCACTAAACAAGTGACTTGGTCGAGATGTCTGCACATAGGCAAATCACGCGCTACACACCATTCACGAGCTACAACCCCCGAAGGTATCACATTGTCACGATACGGCACTGACATCCCTTCTCACAATACACCCTCCCCGCACTCCGTCTACTCACGTGCCGCAGTTGGCCGACAGCTGACTCCAGTCTCGGCGCACGATGTCCAGACCCTTCAGCTCCCGGGTGTACTGGATGACGCCGTCGGAGCCGCGGCTGGCTGCCACCGCCGCGTACTTTTTCTTCTTGAGCAGCAGCATGTAGCGGTACAGGCCGTCCACATCCAGCTCCAGCAGCTTGTACAGCTTGTTCACCTCACGCTTGATCTGATGGAGCGTGAAGGCAGATGTCAGAAGCGAATATAATCCTGATGGGCATTCATGGGACTCCAGGTAATAAAAGCATCATAAAAGAAACATGAGGTGATATTCAGACGTCACTAGTATCTGAGGTACCGCGTAAGTCTTGTCGCTGGCAATAATATTCACACTGCTCTTCTGATTTATAAGAATTCTAAAGAGGTTTCACAGCATAGCGATGGAAATAAATGAAAATAATACTGAAAACATACAGAGCATTACAGAGGTAAGCCGCGATTCTGGATGTTAATTAGCGCGGCATGCTCCACTCCTACATTTCTCCCACTCTCTTCAGCCAGACCTCTGACCCTGACCTCCCAGTTTCTCACCTCCTTTCCGAGCTCCATGACCTGGTCGTAGTTGAGCTGGCGCGAGTTGATCATGATGGAGTCGGTGTCTCCGTACACCACCTCCAGGTCCATCCGCTCCACCAGCGACTTGGTCTGCATCAGGATGTCGCGGCCCTTGGCTGTGTGGAGGGAGAAGGGGTCAATGCGGGGGTAAGGGTAGGCCCGGTCCACCAGTGACTTGGTCTGCATCAGGATGTCGCGGCCCTTGGCTGTGTGGAGGGAGGACAGGGTCAACACATGGGTACCTACTTGGTCTGCATCAGGATGTCGTGCCCCTTGGCTGTGTAGAACGAAATCAGTGGTGTCAGAGCAGGGACGATAGGGGACAGCTGCCGGGGAGGGTACGGGGTGAACGCGGATGGGACTAGGCAGGACGTCAACTCCACATTGTGACGTCACCTAAAGAACTGATAACCACCAGCAGCAGACAGGCGAAGGAAACGTAAAATCATAATTTTAATCAGGGATGCGGAGCCGGAGCCGGAGTCGGAGCCGGAGCCGCCGGAGCCGGCATATTTTTCCCGGAGCCGGAGCCGGAGCCGGAGCCGTGAAACAATATAGCCCGGAGCCGGAGCCGGAGCCGGAGCCGCCAAAAAAGGGGGCGACTCCGGCTCCTTTTTATTTTTTGAAGAGGAAAAAAATAATTGACCTAGTTCGGTTTGACAGTACAAGGCAGTAAAACATATGGTACTTTACTTACGTCATGGGCCATCAAGTGAATGAAAAAAGCCGAATATCCCCAGTATCCCACAGTACGCAATCAACTTCTTGTCTGCTCCTCCCCCCCCCCCCCCCCACGTCTACTGCATCCCCAGAGCATGAGGACCGGTCATCAGGTGACGGCCATTGTTTTCAAGCCAGTGCAGTGGACTGCGACTCCCAGCACCGTCTCTTAACTCTCCCCCCACCCCACCCCCACTCCCACCCCCAATGCAGCCGAGACTGGTGTCAGCTTACGATGGTTCAGTGAACTCCAATTCGCGGCGACTGCGTTTCCAATGCCATCGCTTCCTAGTTCTTTGTTCTGCCAGTTCTCTCCGAGGTGCGTTTGCGCGGGGACGCGGTGAGCCGGTCATGGCAAAGAGTAACGCGTAAAACCAATCCAATTTTTCTTCCACCCGTATTTAATTGATTGCATAGGGGATGTACTGAGTCGGAGCCGGAGCCGCCGGAGCCGGAGCCGCCGGAGCCGGACCATTTTACTCGGAGCCGGAGCCGGAGCCGGAGCCGCCACAACATTTCACCCGGAGCCGGAGCCGGAGCCGGAGCCGATTTTTTTCTCCGGAGCCGGAGCCGGAGCCGGAGCCGTCTGAAATTTCCACGGCTCCGCATCCCTGATTTTAATCCATCAAAAAATGTCACACGGATTACGGAAAAGGTTTGAAGTAAAAATATCCGCATTTAGCGGAAAACAATCAGAAACGTTTTCATTTAACGACAAAAGTTTATGCGATGAATTTGGTTCAGAAATGGGGGCTTGTTATGCAGTAAACGACACAATAATGTGCGTCGTGAGTCGAGCGTTTACCTGTGATGAGGGCGGCCAGGTGTTTGGCGTAGAACCGGGACGAGTCGAATCCCAGACATCCGTACATACTGTTAGCGGTCAGCTTGAGGGCCTTTTGGCGCACGTCCAGCTGCAAACAGACAGTGGCGTAAGGACGATTTTACTGCTGGGTAACGGGCAAAGGGGCGCTGAGATACCTTCTGATTACAGCGGGACGACGGGAAAGAAATGACAGAATACAGACAGGCCAGACATGCCGACTTTTCAAGTGTGCTTGATGAGTTAATTTGGAGCTTAAGCTTGATGAGGTTCTTTGAAGACGTGATGTCCACTGATTTCAATTTCAATTTCACTTCTGACCCAAGAGCAAGTAATTGCCCACTCGAGCGATAAAACGAATCGATACGTATCGATAAAAGTAAAAAATACACCCGGCATGCAGACACAGCATTTATGTTCACACGATACAAACGTTCCAACATCTATTCACGCGTCTCGGCATTCGGCACACACCTGCATCATCTCCTCGGGACTGGTGTTTTCGGCCTTCATCAGCTGCTTGACGGCGCGCCGTCGGTCCACCAGCTTTTTGATCTCCATGGGCAGCACTCCGGTCTCCAGGTCGTCGGCGGGCATCTCCAGCGACACCTCGTCGTCCTCGTCCTGATGTCATATAGCGGAGTTGGCGTCACACAACGGCGGTGACCTCATAGCATGGTGGTAACGTCACACGAGTAGAGCAAAGATGTGGGCACAAGAATAATTACGTGAGGAGAGCAAAGATGTGGGCACAACTCACAAGAATAATTACGTAAGTCAGCGTAAGTGCAAGCGAACTGTAAAACGCATACTTTGCATTTTCTAGCACGACATAGCTTAAATAAAATAGATCGAACTAGAAAAAGTAAGAAAGTACAACTTCATTAACAACAACTAAGTGATTCACAGTCTTTGGAAAACGACGAAGAAATATACTGCATCGGTCTCAAACCCTCCAGCCCAAAATACAGGCGACCATTCTGGGACGACAGGCCACTCACCTCCTGCTTGGTGGGCGCCAGCCGCGGCAGCGTCGTGAAGCAGATGTTGTACTCCTGGATGATGCTGGGGTAGAGTGAGTTGAAGTCCATCAGCAGGATGTAGCGGTCGTAGAAGCCCTTCTTGGGGTCGAGCACCAGGCCGCCTCCGTACTTGGGTTTCCTGCGTCCCTTGGAGTCGGCGGTGGTGGTCTCGGCAGCGTCCTCCTCACCCGGCGCCGGCTCGACGGCGCGAGCGAACTGACGGCACGCACACGACACGCATAGTTAACTCACCGGACAAACGCTTTTATCCAGAACTGGTCGTTGAAACTTAAACAAACAAGATGTTTCTATTCAAGACAGTCGGAACTTTACAACAAAACGAATGCCCGGTTATTTCAAGGTTTGATATTAACAATGGAGATGAAAAAGAGAAAATCACACTTGTGGAGCAATCTTGGGAATACCTTTTGTGAGATTTCCCTAAATCAAATGCAACTCTAATGTAATTTGTGCATACAATACATGACGACAAAACAGCAGCCAGCCGAAGTTCCAGAACCTCAGCTGCGCTACCTTCACCACCGCCCACCGTCCCCCGCGGTTCGTCTCACCTTCCTCTTGCCGTACTGTTTGTCGGGCACGATGTAGCCACGCTCGGTGAAGGCGTGCAGCAGCAGAAACTCGTTCCGCTCGGCCCGGCCGCCCAGCAGGGTGCGAGACATCAGGTTACCGGCCAGACACGTGATCTGGGGAGGAGGGGGGGGGGGGCAGAGGGAGAGGGAGGGGTCAGCGGAAAGCGGTGTTATCCGGGTAACGAACTATGGCATGCCATTAAAGTATGTTTGGAGAAGAAGCGTTATTGACCAAGTTGGTTTTCATGACGCAAATATATCGCGTATCCGTATGCCGGTTTTCAGCAAATGCACACAACAATGACTTCAAAATAAAAACGGCAACCACCGTAAGCTAACACTTTTACGTAGAACGGAAGACAGAGTAGATAATATGACTTTACTTCAGTTGCGCAACGGGCCCTGACCTGCAGCGCGAGGGGCAGCGCGTTGAGCTCTGCCAGCACCCGGACGGCGTTGTGCGCCTCCTGCATGGTCATCGTCACCAGGTCGAGGATCGGCCGCGAGCCCGTGAACATGCCGGACACCTTGTCCTGCGACAGGTCCACGATCTCGGCGTCCGGTAGACGCAGAACCTGCGGGACAGACAAGTGGTGAGGCTGGCGTGACCGCTTAGGTAATGTCGGTATATAATAAGCTATAAGTGAGTAAAGTCTGGAGAAACAGACTAGCCAGTGCAGTCTTGATATGGTCCAAATCCGACACAAAAGAATATACCAATTATTACCGAATGTCTATTGATATCAACTGGCTCTTCTATCATCTCTTCCTAGGCGCAATGTCAACGTCATTAATAAAACTTACATATGTTACGATTATCGGCCGTGGCGTCAACAATCACGAATCCAATAACAAATAGTAAACTGGCTTTTTCTTCAAAAACTTCGGGCGAGTAAAAAGCAAAACTTAAATAAACCGACTAACAAGATTGTACCCCTACACCCAGCCGTCCGGCGCCGTACCGTTCTGCACAGTTCGGGCAGGTCGTAGCTCTTCTGTCTAGTCAGCTCCTTGGCCGAGAGGAAGGTGTCGCACAGCAGCCGGCCGCACATGGCACTCCGGCGAACAGAGTCGTCCGAGAATTTCTGCAGACGGAGGTCACGGGCGGTCAGCAAATGGAAAGACTCAGACGAGACCCCGGGGTCGAAACATTTTTAAAAATGACCTCAGCACACATAGGGAATAGGGGAAAATATGCGTCAATGTTCCGAAAACGGTTCACATCGTGAATAACTGTGACCAATCGAAAAACAAAATATTCAACAAATTACAAAATTACGGCGGGTAATAGATGAATACGGTCTCCTATTAGCCCACATCTTAACATATACTGCATCCAGCTTGCATCTACCCCTCCCCAGTCCAGCGGCCCTCTCTGGCACCGTCCTTTGCGACTGACCGTTCTGAAGAGGACGTCGCCGGAGCGCCGGAGCCGCCCCATGTGCGCCCACTGGCCGACCTTCAGCAGCCGGCACCGACTCAGCAGCACGTCCAAGTCGAAGCCGTACACGTTGTGACCCACCACGATGTCCGGGTCCAGCTTGTTCATCTGAAAGGCGCAGCAGGGCTAGTGTTACAAGGAAGAAACAAAACCGCCAAGCCAGAATACAATAGCACTAACTATTTACAAATGGGCAATAAACTGCAATGATGCATTGGTCTAATCAATTACCTTGGCGAGGAAGAACGAGATGAGCGCCTTTTCGTTGACGCATTTTCTGACGGTCGTTGCGGTATATCCCGTCAGCTGCCGGTCAATGTCGTATGGCCAGGCCGCGTCTGCCGGCTTCGTTAGCGCTGTGGGGAGAGAGCCAGTGACATGAGGCGGTAGCACCATTATCAGCGGCGATGGTGAACGCAGCCACCGCATGCTTGTTTATTACCGACGGTAATCGATCTGACGGGACCGCGCACCCAACGATCAATATGCATTCTGATCAGCAGCAATCGATTACTTGATCAATAGATATAAAGGTTTTGACAGCGGTGGGATTCGAACCCACGCCCTTTCGGACTGGTGCCTAAAACCAGCGCCTTAGACCACTCGGCCACGCTGCCACGAGATCCACTCTGGAGCCGAGCTCTGGAAGCCAGAAGGCTGCAAAGGCTCCTTATTCGCAACTCAAAGCACGCCCTTTGATCATACGCCAGCTCCCAAACCGACGAACGCCTCCCCGGTCACCCCAGCCTAACCCTCCTCTCCACCCCTCCCTTCTCGCGATAAGACACCCACCACAAAAGTGCTGCTGGAAGAGGGGTGTCGGCGCGGCGGCGTCCAGTCGAAACTCCTTATGCACCAGACACGACACGAGCACCAGTTCACTCTGATGGGTGCGTGAGTTTACCACGGTACGTGTGGCCAGTGTGAGGACGGTGAGCGGCGGCGGAGGCGCCGTGGTAGCCGACACTAGGCCCGGCTGCGGCAGGGTGGCCGCCGCCTGTCGTGCGGAGAGGTGACGGGTGTCAGCGGGTAAACATCGAGATGGCCTAAAAAGTGTCAGTGCGTGAGTCAAAGGTCAAAGGCCAGTGTGTGGTGATTATGCTATCACTGACAGTAAAGTGTTCAACAACCTACACATTACATGACCTCAATGACATACACACCTCACCGTTCCGTGCTTCTGTCCTCAGGATACTGAAATCCTTCTCCTCCACGCCGCGACCCCCCTCCGGGCTGGACAGGCAACTTTATCTCATGCGGGCTGCTCCCTTGGAGCGGCACCGCTGCTCCCGAGGGAGCGCACCCCGTAGCCGGGTGCAGTGAGTGCCTTGGGGCTGGGTGGCCTGTCCTCTGGACGGGCTCAGCCCCGGCGACTCACTAGGGTGCCTGCCCAGACCAATGTCTCCCCCTATATCCTATCATCCTCCCGGCTCTGAAATGGTCTCATTGGACCGAAAGGGCCTAACCCAACAAAACAAACAAACAAACAAACAAACAAACATACACACTTGAAGTTCAGTTAAAGTTCGACTATAACTGCCGCGAAAGACACTCGACGCATCGCAAGAATTACTGTCCCGTGTCTCACACTAAAACATTTCACAGTATGGTTTCACAAGCCGACACAATTACAGAACAAAGTCTCAATCAGTGATTAAAAAAGAACGCTCCGACCTCCCGAGCAGCGAAGACTTACCTCGATGGTGCAGAAACTGAGCTTCTGCTGGGGTATGGCCGGGTTCTTGACCTCGAGCCAGCAGGGTCCTTTGACCTTGTTGCCGATGAGGAAGGCCTCCAGGGTGCTCGTGTTGGCACCGAACACGTGACTGAAGGTCTCACCCTCCAGGTTCTGAGGCAGCGCCTGGTACTGCGACTGAAACGGAGAGAAACGAAACGATGTGAAATTAATTCTAATCTTCCTTTACATCACAGAAACAATCATTGTAAGCTGCACTCTCATCGTTTCAAACTTTCTATCAGCACTTAAGTATTTGGCGAAGGATGAAATCGTAAAGAAATATTACGTACAAGACGTGTACTTAGCTAGCGTACGCTTCGTGGACATTTTACATCGTCAATTCAAAACAAGTTATCAGACCAGCGGAAAATATGTCTGAACCAGACAGTGACTCGCTGAAAACTGCTTTCAGTGCACACATCCCCGCACGCCCATCCCAAACCCCAACTCACAGAATACATAACCTCCAGGTAGTCGGCCTGATTGGGCACCTCGAACTTCTCGAACGCGTAGCTCTTGGTGGAGACTTTGGAGCGGAACTCTGCGATCTTGAAGCGGCTGGCGATCTTGTTGTTGAACTCCTCGTAGACGTCCTTCATGGTGATCTCGTCTCCCTCCTCGCCAGTGCGCGGGTTCAGTCGCTGGCCGGCGGACATTTGATGCGTTAAAAACATTTACAATGCGTATCGATAGAAATTAGCAGGCAGTCTGATATTGCGTAGGTGGGAGATTAGATAACAGCTCAACGTCTTAAATCATAGTCTCATTGTCCTTTACGCTGTTATGGTGAAATGGGTTTTAAGGACGCCTCGGCAAAAAAGGCCATTCGACCATCTGCGCCGTTACCAACCACTCACCCGTTTTCTCGGCAGGAGGAACACCCGTCGGGGCACGTTTGAGATGCGCACGCAGCAGGACACGTAGGCTGAGGCCGATTGTACCCAGACCCGACCGAACAGGTACACAACGCTGTTCGTGGATGCGTTATCGCAGTACGCGTCCAGCCAGAAGAACCTCAACACCTGAATGGGGAGATACGGTGCGGGTCAGGTCACCCACGAAAAGACTTCGAACGGTCAATAATGAACGTTTGGTTCTCAAATCTTTAAATGTGACATGTTCGGCAATACGGCGTTGGCGAGCATGTGATGATATTAACAAAATGTCAGGGCTACCAACCGATCATCATGAAAATCAAAAGCAAAGAAATATGAACAAATGACACTGACTATATTGACATCAATCAAACGCCTCAAACAACCACTACCATCACTCGCGCTCCACTGTTCAAAGTCCCTTGCTCCCCACCTGATCTCCATTGGCGTTCGTGGTGAGCGGCAGGGATGACGCGTCTACCACGGTATCGGTGGAAGGAGGCGGATCCACGCACAGCTGGGTGGTTCGCTGCCACTCAGAGGTCACGTCCGCCGCCGGCTCACTGAGGCAGAGGTCAATGCGGGTCACGGCAGGTCACATAAGGTCAGACATTCGGGCTACGTCAGGCGCGTGGGTTATCGGTGGACAGCAACTAATGGCTGTCTAAAACAACTCACAACAATGTTTGATTGGAGTTGCCTTGGTAATAAGAAACTTTGGAGCGTCCAATGAGCTACCCGATCAACACATTCAAAGCTGTGTGACCACGCGTACGGAATAATATAACGATAACTCGCTAGACTCACGTTTTCACTGGTTTGACCTCGGTGACGGCGGGGACGGCTACGTCTTCCTCCAGATCACCGTCCGGCAGATCCATGCTCTCGAACATTGAGTCGTCATCCTGGATCAGGGCCTCGGCCGCCTCCCGTTCCGCGTGCTGTGAGTCACAGATCGATACGTGATCGCTAGAGCTGGTGGGGAGGCGCAGCTTCCCCTCATCACTACCTCATTGTATCCTTACGTAGATGAAATATAGCACAGAGTTAAAGCTGCCATGTTTATGCACATAATTAGGTTCTACAGTAGGACTACAGCTGTTGTTGACAGGCGAATCAGAAATGAAGGTGCGCTCTCACTTGACACTATAAAATCTAGAGACAATAACGCTGCCTACAGCTTTCACGATTATAGTTTTTTTAAGTTACATTAACGACAAAATAAGGCAATCGTTTCGCTCGGCCGCCGAGCAGTGACGCCCACCATTCAATACAACGGTGTTCCGTACCTTGTCATCAGGCTCTTGAGTCGCAGGGAATTCCTCAATCAGCTGTGAAGCCGGGTCGCTGTTCTCCTTCTTAATTGGCTGCAAAACGTCAAAAAAAAAGATAATCAAACCGTTGGACTAGCTGCAGGTAACAATACGCCCTCAAATCACGCTGCTTAAGGCCTTAAGGGCCGGTTTCTTTACATTGCAGTCGGGTAAAGAGACAAAATTACCACCACCCAATACACATCGATTTGTCTGATTGAGCCCGTACACATGAAAACTGAAGTCTGTGTCGATTTTTCGAATCAGCTCGAATCACCTACCGATTCTGTAAGGGCTCGTCTTTCGAACCTGTACTGATCCGTCAGTATCATTCGAAGCTTCAAGCTATCCACATTATTAGCATCCCTACCCACCCGTCCGTTGACCCTGGGCCGCTCCGTTCTCGCTACGGTCGATGTGCGCGCGACAGGCGTCGTCTTCAGCTGAGTCAGCGAATCCCGGGACGCAGACGGCGTCAGCGGCTTCTTCGCTCTGAAACGAGGAGACATCAGGCAAGGAATAAATATTACAAAAGGTAGTGCCAGATTAGACATAAACGGTGAAGTGTAATTGCTGTGGTGAGCAAACAGCCAAAATTTTGATCTTTATTTTTCACCAAATCCATCTCTGGCGACTAGGTAAACTTACAGGGCCGCTGCGCCGGGGACCGGTTTGCGTTTGAGCGTCGGGCCCTTGGCGGCGATGGCCGGCGACGCCTTGATGTCCTGCAGGATGTTCTGCAGATCGGTATCCTCTTCAAGCTTGACGTCTTTGCGCGGCTGGAATGGCAGGAATGGTATACGTGAGAGCTGCAACCGCACACTTATCGAAATCAATGACGACCGATGCTGCTATTGATGTAATAAATATGTCTTCAGCAATTATCGATTAGCTAACAAGACCTTTATAAGCTACCTCAACTTTATCGATATAAGCAACTACGCGACATAGCGGAGACCGTTCACGATGGACATACCTTTTTGCCTGGCATGTTGAGCAGCATGTCCCTGATGTTGCTCTTCTTGGGCTGCGACGGATCTCGTACGCGGCTGTTGGACTTTCTCTTGGCCCTGCTGGCTCCGCTGCTGCTACCGTCGTCCACGATGTCGTCATCGAATATCTCCCGGCCGTCTTCGACGTACCCGTCGCCGCCACCTGATCAAGCATATTCATCACTCAGCAGTCACCAGACGCGACGGCCGACGCACACCTCTTGTTTGTTTGTTTATTGGGGCATTGGGACGCACCGACTACAAGGTCATTTTGCGTCCAACAACACACACCCCTGGTATAGCTGGTATGCACCTACCTAGCAACCACAATCTACAAGCTATCGTCCGCCCACAATTCCACAATCAGTCCATCATCAGCAATCAACCACCTACACTGATCCACTAGCTATACAAATCCACGAACCATCGTCCACAATCCAGTCGTCCTCGAGCCGCTCCTGGACGCGCCGCGAGTACTCGCTCTCGTCGACGACGTCGTACACCCGGTCGTCGTCCGTGACTTCGTACTTGTTCTTCTGACCACTGCGGATCTTGTCCAGGGCGGCAGTGCGTCCCGTGTTTTCACGGCGAGAGCGACGCGAACGGCCCGCCGCGAGGCCCACGTCTGCGAGAGGGACAGATGAAGCAGGGATGTAAGAAAATTGTGTGGATTAGTGCAGGGTCCAATACTCTCTAGGCATGTAATTGTGAATTGCCTAAATGGTTGTGGGATGGCAAATAGCTGGTATGCATTACCCTGCTTTAAAAAGCTGGTAATGCATACCAGACTAAAAAGTAGAAACAATGAGACAGTAACAAGGAAAAGTGTTTAAAGTGAGATAGCAGAGAAGCTAAGCAGCGTGTTTCAAAGGATACAGCTTTTAAAAATAGAAAATGGAGCAGTTACCAATAGCTTAACAAGTAGCACAGAAAGTAGCTGTTTGAAAAAGAATTATAGTGGTGGGCGCAACACTCACCCACCAATTTAGTGCAAAACAGTGGGACATAATCTTTGGATGCTCTACTACCTAAGTTAGGGCATATCAAATATTTTGTCCCTTCTTCATTCATACACCGTGGTGCTATCCTAAATTTACCTGATGTCTTCTATGAGACTTTGGTCCAAAGAGGACTATCTACTCTCCTTGCAGTCTAGAGACATGATACTGGGCATCAGGTGATGGGCTAACAAAACAATGATGTTCACTATGTGAATACTATTCACTATTGTACTATTGGTCTTAAGAGAAGGGCCCAAGCGACCTGTATACTTGCTGCGGTGAATACCCTTACCCTCGCCACAGCTCAGCTCGGGCCGAGTGCACCCCTCTTCCCACCCAGCTCCACCCCCACTCGAGTTGTGATGAGGGTGAGGGTATTCTTTCATGGCATCCGAACCTCCTAGGTTGTCTGGGCCCTTATCTTGAGACCAATAGTACAATGAAAGAATATTGCAAACTGGCTGAGCCCCTCAGTGCTAAAACATTTTGTCATAAATGTCATGCTCGCAGACTGATTTGGCAGGAGCCTGGGCCCTGTTCGGTCGCTGTTTTTAGATCAGCGTGCTGTCAGTTTTCCCATATAAGGAAGTTATTGCTGGTGCTTCTTAGCCTCTCATTGGTCTAACAAATAGACCACTTGAATTTGACCAATGAGGAGCCAAGAAGTAGCAGCATGCTTGCAGCCTGCTGATAAATAAACAGGGGGTGAACAGAGCTCAGGAGTCTGTACGTGTCAGGCTTTGCAGCACGCCACAATGAAACAGATCAATCTATTGATAGATAGGTCAGCAAACAAAGCGAGACAAGGTTGATAAGATATGAAGGTCACCATGGCACCTATCATGCTAAAGCAAATAGGGATGCATACAGTCATTTGTAATGTTATTATAATCAAATGACATTATGACCACTGGGACTGGTTCAACTTTCATCACATGCATTACAATATGCAAATACACAAAATAAGATGAATAAATCTTACCATCAGAGTCTGCCATTTCAGTGAGCCTTAAATGGCAGATAATCTTATTTTGTTTACCAGCTCCTCACTCCCTTTTATTGAAAAAACAAGCGATTTTCCAATGGCGATTTTCAATCATCCCAAGAATCATCCACTGGCCCCCATAACGGACATGCCTAAGAGCTGGACTTTTTGCACGCGTTCCCCGCCAGGGGGCGCCACTGAGGAAGCACCCTCTGACGTCACGATAAAACTGCGCGCACTGTGCGCACGGTTCTGTAAGCAAGTAGCATAGTGGTGGTTTCATGGTGGAAATTGGAATAAGTATTTTGACATTGTAAAATTTCAAGCCGTTTTTGTGAAATTAATTAGTAAATGCATTTGAAAAGTATTTATTTCTAGTGTGAAAGGAGAATAATTAGAAAAACATGCATATTTTTGTTCCAATAGCTTATTATGTGAGACATGATCGGTACTAACGGGTACTTCTAAGAAGTAGTGAAGAAGTACCAAACAGCCTGCTCGGCTACGATCGTCAGCTGTCCTTTGGAGCTGGACTTCAACGCTGTAAAAAAATATGTGCTGAATTAATTTTTAGTTTCACCAAAATATAAGCAATTTACCAATTCTTTTTCACTTTTGTAATTATTGTTGAGTGAAGAGACATGTTGCTAGTTCTGACTATATAAATTATTAATAAAAAAACGAAATGCGACGGTAAGTATCTGCTACTAAATTATCACTAAAACCAAATACATGGAGAATCTTGCTACCATTGCTTATAAAACGTGCTTATCAATACACAAATGTTTTATTTCAGACAAGAAGGATTTATTTGCCTGAAGTCTTGCGTCATGTGCTACTGCTTTGATTCCAAAGACGCTCTCCGGGTCGGGGTACTTTAGTTCTTCATCGATCGATAAGAGATTTTGATTCCATTGATATCCAAATTGATAAGCTCGGCACCATGGAGTAAGGGCGTCTCCACAGGGGTGACGCAGGAAATATGAATGGCGTTTACACCGACAGTAGTTTCCCACAGCCGGCAATGGGAATCTCATGTCGGTGTAAACGCCACTATAGTCCCATCCAACTCAAACACTGGGGAATATCCCCGCACTTTTGAGGACGGAAATCTATGGACCTGCTCGAAAAATAGTGGATAAAATACGGCGAGCTTTCAGTTTTATGGTTGGGTCTCCCTTCCGAGGCACATATTTACGGGGGATATTGGGTCATATTCCCCCGGCGTCCTGATGATCGGCGCCCAGCTCAACGTCGAAGGCGCCCTGAATCAGAATCAGAATCAGAATATATTTCATAACGAATCCATCGAATATGGTTTTTCATCGTCACACGTCAAAGGTTGAAAACATACGAGGTAAAATACATTCAGGCCAATACAATACACCGCGATACTTGATCAGGTCAGCCATACAGTTCTCTGAGTAGGTAGCGTCTCAGGGTTGATTTGAAGTGGCGAGTGTTTGTGTCGAATGGCAGCTGGTTGTACTGCTGGACAGCACCGTAGCTGAGACGCCTGCGACCCGACTCAGAGTGTATCCTCGGTCCTGATACGCGGCACTGCTATCTGTGAAGGTGCCCAGGTTGCTGCCGCTCGAATTTTGGTCGCCTACTTAACAAAACCTCTGTTGGTGCCATCTCAGTTTCCTCGAGGTCAGGCAACCTTCACACGCCGTTGGCTACCTTGGCTGGCCGGCGACTCGTTCCCCTCGTGGCGACGCTCTTGACATCCAGTCAAAAGTTAGTGGCTGGCGCCCCCAGTGGGGGCCGGGGAAGGGGCAGTGGGCCTCCACGTTGCTCTCTTCCCGAGCCTATGGTGACTTGGCTCAACTCTCCTCAATAGAATCTGGATTCTGCACGCTGTATGAACATGGGCGTATTTGTATTTTGTATTTGTATCCATGAGTATTTGTATCCATGACACCACTACGGACAATGCGGACAGTAGGTGTGACAATCAGTAGTGCCATTCATATAGAGGGTGTCATATATGAGCGGAGAGGCAACAGTACAGCTGAGCGGAGAGACAACATTAAAACAACAGTACAACTGGCGTTGCATGGAGCTGCAGGCAACCGGACAGCGGAGGCTTTCGAAAAATAAACAATTCGTCACTTCAACGTATAAACAATAGTAAAAGCAACATAAACACATATTCTCATGGTCGAACCCATGCACTAGCGGCTCACGGCGGGCACAGGCACGCAGTGCGGTAGCGGTACCGGATCACACGTCATGGGCGTTGTCTCAGCATAGGTTGTTATGAGCGGAGAGGCAACAGTGCAGCTGAGCGGAGACAACATTAAAACAACAGTACAGCTGGCGTTGCATGGAGCTGCAGGCAACCGGACAGCGGAGGCTTGCGAAAAATAAACAATTCGTCACTTTAACGTATAAACAATAGTATAAAAAGCAACATAAACACATATTCTCATGGTCGAACCCATGCACTCAGCACTAGCGGCTCACGGCGGGCACAGGCACGCAGTGCGGTAGCGGTACCGGATCACACGACATGGGCGTTGTCTCAGCAAAGGTTGTTCGCAATATAGTTGAAGCCTAAGAAGACGGCCAGTGGGGTCTCACTGCTGCTGAGGCGACCTCGGAGACGATGCGTCGCCCCTCCTGTCGGCGACCTGCGGTGAGCACCTGAGCAGGACTCCAGATAGCTGTCTGGCACGTTGCCGACACTGCCAGACGCTGTCAGCAGGCCTCACTGCTGCAAGTGATGTGCAGATGGACGCCAGGTGACTTCGTCTGCAGGCGATTCCGGAGACCGCGGCCTCACCAGGCAGCACCACCTGCATCGCCATGTCGGTGTTTCTAGAAATGGAAAAATAACAGTATCGGTGAAGGACAAGCAATACAATGTATTGTTTTCCTCTCTTGCAGGTATACGTAATCTACAATTATCATTGTTCCTATTTCATTCAACTGAACCTGAAAATTCCATATTGGCACATTGTTTGACTAAATTTGTGTAGTTGGGAACAGGGGCGACGCCACGGTGCGACGACAGGAGGGGACATTAACCATTTTGGAGGGGACGAGGTGACGAGGACCATTTCAAGTCGATTCTTTCCATGCAACGCCATAGTCGTAATGTTAAAATTTTAAAAAGTGGAGGGGACGAGATCCCCTCTCCCCCGTGGCGACGCCCTTGGTTGGGAAGCAGATTGTTTGAAATACATGTTTGGCTGAACAGTGCGGAAAATATTTCATTGATCACTATAGCTGCAACAAAAATACTGAGACAGAAAACATTTGCGCTTACCTGGCTCCTTTGTCAGTCCCGCACAACGGAAGTGGTACCATTTATCACAGCCGTCGCATCCGACCATCGGTGCTGCACTGATGCTGCTGCACTCCCCACATTCCCAGCACCTTAGGAGCGTCTTGGCTGTGAAAAGATTACATGAGTCATGGCGCATACATGAATAGTAAGATGTTTTATATGTTTAACATCGCATAGCAAAGACACAACAGCTGGGAGTCAAGTGTAAGCAAGTGTAAGCAAGGGACAGAAACAGGAAAATCTGGTGCAGAAGTTAAAAAATTGACACAGAAGTGATTTTCTCAGCTTCTCACTGCTTCCTACATCATTATATCGTTACATTATTTGCATCATTAGGGGCAGGAATTGGGCTGCCCCTGGACTCAGCATTCAGATTCGGGGCAGGATTTTGTCTGCCCCCAAAATCTTGTCGAGCTCCCTGCCATGTTTTGCAGACTGGATTTTAAGCAAGAAAAGCTTTGCTAAAAATGACGCTTGACGAAGCCTCATCCTACTGGGCTGTCTGACATGTCTCCCTGTAAAAAACATGTGGCCCTTATATTGTATATAAGATGAATATGTTAATAATGCAGAGAAAACACAGTATAAATTATACCCAACGTTTCAACGTTGAACAGCTTAAGATGGGTGAAGTGTAAGGGTACCTAGGTACATCTGAAAATAAACTGAATCTGCGTTCAATAAACATTGATTTTGATAATACATTTCACAAATCAATTGCAAATAACAATCATACTAAAATAGCACGACAGATAACTAACAATCGCATGAGAAGAACTTCTTGATTCGCCTTGACATTGTCGTCCGAACGAATGTTGTCTGAAGTTACACATTTGTCTTTTCTGCGCAGCATTTGTGTTTGCCATTTACCGCACCAATGTTCGCCAGCGGTGGTGACTTTTCCTTACCTGCTCACGAAACGTCACACACGACATGACGTCACCCGAAGACGTCATCAAAAAGTCCAGCTCTTAGGCGTGTCCAGTGTTTGGCGCCAAATACAGGTTAATAAAAAAGTATTCCATATGAAGTTTACTTCAGTCGATGAAAGTTTCCCTTCATTTTTAATTGTCTCACATTCTTCACATATGTCTACAAACAAGAACTTACTGTTCAGATCAAACAACATTTCCTTGGTTGCCTAGCAACTCACAAAAAGATCTTCAGTAGCCAGGCAATTTGCTATTACTGAGCGTAGCGTCTTCGAAAATGAACACAGAAGTATAAGGAACGTTTTCCTTTGTGAGTACCAATGGGTGCTTGCGGCAGGGTATATTGCTTGCGGTGCTTGCATATAGGTGCTTGGGGTGCTTGTCAACTAGTAGCAACAATTGCTCGTAACACTGCTTCCTGTTGATTGTAGTTACCTATAATTTGGAATTACGTTCACCGTGATTCCCCGTTAGTGTTATAGCTCACCATTGCTAGTTGTTGTCTTTTAGTCCGTGCCAAGGTGCTGAGGTCATGCTTCTTTAGCTCGACCTGTTTGTTTTTTTGCTAGGTAAGTTCTCATCTCAGCATCCCATTATTACCAATATACCAGATGTCGACATCTTCCTGTTATTCATTACTCTGCATCTCGCGTGGTGTATCATACTATCATGGCACTGCACTGCGCGCAGCAGCAATTGAGTTTCCCCATGAAAACATCAACTCAACTTGGGTGCTTGCAACACCGAAGTGTCCAGCAGAATTCGTCTCAACTGCTGCAACAATACAGCAGAGCACTGCAGCGTTGGGCCATGAAGCACCACCTTGATAACTATTTTCATATTAGCATGTCACAGTTTTTTCTGAACCTGCTAAGCTCTAATCTGATCTAATGGTTCAAGTTGCTTTCATGACATCTAACATGGATATTAAAGGAAAAGGGCCACCTTCGTGAAATATGAAGATATCGTTGTTTTTCATTTTGACATTATTATTTTTCATTTTCTTTTTAAAACTGGTGCCAGAAGTGCACAATTCGCGAAAAAGTATTTAAAACTATTTAACATATTGGTACTATGTTGATACTCTCTACGGCACCTACTGTATGATGGCATAGCGATGACGTCACACTCAAGCCAATCAGCGTTCAGAAGACAGACTCGTCGGATTGTGTCAGATAAGCTGATTGGTTAAAGCTGAGCTGGTTGGAGCTGATTGGTAAAAAACCAAAGCCTCGCCGCGGGTGACTGTATTGTCGGATAAGAACGCATTCCTGGGATAAGGACGCATTCCTGGCGTATTTTCTTTTAAAATTGCCGATAACTACGAATGGAGGCCGAAATCGGCCGTAAGGAGGAAGACAGATAGGTTTTCGGACACGGGCTACAAGATGGCTATCTCAGTTTCAATCCCCATGTTAAAGGTGGCCCTTTTCCTTTAAGAACAATAAAAATTGCTCTTCAACCAAGCCTAACAAAACTCACCATCTTAACCAAACTAGACCAACTTCTTCCACTTACCAAACAATGACAGTCTCTGTGTCATATTTCTTTGTACAAATCGTATCTATCATTTCTTCTTTTTGTAAATTTCCATCTCCACATTTTTTATATTGCATTGATTTGTCTGATATTTCTTTATGGCACAATGTGGTTGTTCATTTCTTAGTAGGGAGGTCTAGGGAGAGGAACTTCGTCACTTCCTTAGCTCCACAAATTGTCATCCTCAGTTATGGTTTGCTTGATATGATTGTTTTATTTTTCTTAAAACATTCCTGTGCACAGATGAAATTTTGGTATGCATATGTCTTTGTCAACTATTTTACATTTTTCATCAGGATTATTTATTCAATAAGTGGATGATGCTGCTGTTGTTAAATTTTCCATCTTATTTCCAGTGGCAGAGCAGGATTAATGTTTAGTTTCTACTGACACTTTTGGCACAATATTTTCATTAATAATGTCATGAATAGTATTTTCAGACTGTCTTGCCTGTCTTCCAGTGGTCGTCATGGCAGGGCGCCACTCGCGGAAGAGTGACTCGGACTCAGACTCTAGTCAGTCACCGTCTCCGAAGCACTCCGGCTCGTCACGACGCACCGCCGGTCGGTCTCGCCACTCCTCTGCCAGCTCTGGTTCAGACTCTGACTCTGACTCCTCTGGTGACCGGCGGCCGACGGAGCGGCGACGAGACGGCGACTCGGCCAAGCGAGGATCGTCGCGACGTTCGCGCTCGCCGGTCCGTCGTGATCGACGCAGTCTCTCCCGTGACCGGCACGCCAAGCACGGCGACAAGGATCGGTCGCGTCGGCACGGCGATGACCGTGATTCGCGACGGTCGGACTCCCATCGCCGAGAGAACGGTAGTGATCGGAAGGATAGGGAGGAACGTGGTGATAGGAGGGACCGCGATGATCGAAAGGAGCGGAGTGATCGACACGAGCGTGATCGTGGGGACCGCAAAGATCGCGAACGTGATCGTAGTGGCAAATATGATCGTGAGGACCGGAAAGATCGAAGTGATCGGAAGGACCGGGGTGAGCGTGAAAACCGGAAAGATCGCAGTGAGAGAGATGATAAGAAAGAACGGAGTGAGCGAGATGATAGAAAAGATCGGCGTGAACGGGACGATCGGAAAAACCGACACGATCGCAGCGATCGCAAAGACCGCGGTGACCGTAATGGGCACGAACGCAGTGACCGAGCTGACCGCGAGGTCAGGTCACGTGAGGTGAACGGTGAGCACGCCAAGCGCGGCCACCGCAGCGCGTCTCGCGAGGGGGGCAGTCGGACTTCACACCGGCGGAGTCGGTCTCGCGAGCGGGACCGATCGCCGCACCGCCGCGAGGGGACCGTCCCGAAGCACGGGTCACACCACCGGCAGTCCAGTCCCCCGGCTGACGGCGACACCAAGCGGCGGTCAGGCGAGGCGAAACATTCGATCAACGACGACAGGTGGCAGCACCGTTCGCCGTCGCCGCAGCAGCCGGGCGAGTGGAGCTGGGGCCCGCGGGTGCAGCCGGACCGCCGCCGGCCGCCGCCGCCCGCAGACTTCTTCTCTGAGAGGCGCGAGCAGAGGATACGAATCAGCGAGCGGGGAGTGCCCGAGGCCTGGGGCCGCTCCCCGCCCCGGGAGGAGGCCGAGATAGAGTGAGTGATGCCAACGTGCGGACGATAAGTGGGACACAAGTATAATATTCATGCCTCAGTTGTATAGAAAATCTGATACACTTTAGAGCTAAGGTTTTCCTTGCATATTGAAGGGCTGTATAGACCTCAAAAGAGGTTCTTAGGCGGTTTCAGTGGAAGCCTATTTATTCCAAAACGAATGAACTTGAACGAATAACGAACGAATCTGATATGTGAACTGTGCGTAGTTTAGTTAGTTGAGCATCTCTACCAGCTCGTATTCTTTGGCCGTTTACGCATCTCGCGAGGTATTGTCTTAGGAGCTGATTCGTTAAGCGTTTCCTGAACAGATCATTTCACTGTCGACATGGTTTCCTTTCAGCTCGGATCTAAATAGTCCGAAGCCGGAGCCGGAGTCAGGTTCATCTGACGAAGAGGCGGAAAAGGTGAAGAAAAAGAAGGCGAAGAAGGAGAAGAAAGCTAAGAAAGACAAGAAGAAGAAGAAGAAGCGAAAGAAGAAAAAGAAGAAGGCCTCGTCCTCGTCCTCTAGTGAATCAGAGATAGAGGAGGGCCAATGGGTAGAGATAGGAGGTAAGTTTGCGACCCGCTCTTGTGCAAACATGATGACCATACTCAGTCTTTGGTCTAAGCTTCGTTCAATGAATGGTGTTCCCCCGTTACACAATCAAACTAGTGTCTGAGTGCAGTTGATTTTATCTTTGGTGATTGTTCGACAATTTCTGTCCAGCTTCTCAACTCCGACCCGCCTATAGCTATAAACCTGACCCATGTCTTCCTCCAGCGTCGGTATCCGGCACCGGAGAGGGCGCGTCGGCGGGTGTCGATGATGATGCGTTCGGACCCATGCCCAAGGAGAAGGTGCAGCTGTCCAAGAAGGAGATGGGACAGGCCCTGCTGCCTGGAGAAGGTACGACTCGGTGGAGCTTGCGATGCTCGAAATCTGGCGATTACGCTCGTGATGCGGGACATAAATTCAACGTCTTGTTTGCATCTCAATATCTATTAAACGTAAACTGGCCGAGGTGCCAGATGCCAACACCTTTATAAATGTGCTGCGAAATTCTGCAGGCACCTTTCTTCAATCTTTACATTAAATTTTTTCAACGAGCATGTTGTCTCGAAGGTTTGTTTTCATTGGGCACTATCCCGGACAAAATTATTTTCGTTCGACCGCGCCCACCGTTTCCTGAATCTCCCACCTGTACTTATATTTCGTGTGCTGTGACTGACGGGGCGGCGTTTCGCGGCGCAGGTGCGGCCATGGCGGCGTTCGTGGCCGAGGGTAAGCGCATCCCGCGCCGAGGAGAGATCGGCCTGACCAGCGAGGAGATCGCCTCCTTCGAGGCCAAGGGATACGTCATGAGCGGCAGCAGGTTCGTGACATCGAAAGGAGCGTGCATGGTTTGCGAGGGGAGAATGACAGGCTTCTGAGAGAAGGTTTGGAGATATTTGTGTCTTTTCAGCTAATAGACGACATTCCTTCTAATGCCCAGGGCTCTTCCTTCGTTTCTTCAGTCGATTCAAAATGTTGTTATATAAACGGCAAACAAAATCCCCTTGTTCTTAAGAAGGTCTTGTTAATGACGCGGTTATCAGTGAGGCTTTCGTGATTCATTTCAAGGGCTTTGTGCCAAGCTTTGCAATCGCCTGATTACATCATTCAGGCACACGATGCTAGAATGTCGTTGCTGTTTATTGTCGGGCTGCCTTTGTTTCACAAAAGACGTTGCTTATGACCAATCCATATTACCGGATTAGATGGGTGCAATTATACCAAAAGGTAATAGACATTTGAGTTGTCTTGTGTTGCGGGCATAAACTACTGAAATGTATTACATATTTGATATTTCAAACATGTCAGAAATATTTATTGTTCGTGGTCCGAAGATTGTAATCAACGAAAAGACTTATTCCAAACCAAATATTACGTATTTTAGGCCAAAGACAGGCGGTATCTTTGCGCCGCGACAGAGCCCGCGGCATTGTTGACGTCCTTACTCATGCGTAACCCCGGAAGCCGGCCGCAGCGCGCCGCTATCTGGCGCACAAGTGTGCTGTCGGTGTTGCACGGCGGTCGTTTTTCCTCCGTGTCACCTGGTACACACGTGAGCCCTGCGCTTTGTTGTGGCACCCCGCCGGCGCCGGCCGCACCTCAAGGTCGGTCTGGCTGGGTGACTCGCCTCACGCCTGCCCCCTGAGCGGAAGAACTATGAGTCAGGATGGCACGCGGCGGGGAGCTGGGGTTCGCGTGCACTGTGTGTAGTTCGGTTAGAGATTGTGCGGAGCGTAACTGGTTTGAACAGTGGGTGGCTGTTATGGTGCTTGCAGCTGGTGGTTGATAGATTACGGGGCACTGTGGTGTATTTGTTGTACACCTTGCGTTCTTCCTGCAGATAACTGTATCTGCTGCGTGTAACTATGTCCGGTGCTTGGTGCTGGTTCGGTGACTGCAGGTCTCAATGCAGGTCGTCTTATGAATGACTGTACTTCGAAGTAGCTGTTATGCTAGCATTTGTGCGTGTTGTTTCTTGTGCCCTGGTTATGTGATAAGCGTGACTGGCGATGACTGGTGGGTGGAGTTCATGAATCACAAATGTGTGAATATGCTTCGCAGTAGCGTGAGCTGTTTCCTCACGCCGTCAGTCACCAGCTCAAGTTGTTCAACACCGCCCGCTCCGACGCATCATGTTTGCCGTGCCACCAAACCAACCTGTCGTGGTGACCAGCACGTCGCCAATGTAACAGCTGGTGCACTGAGCTCCAACCTCGCTTCTTTTCAGACATCGTCGCATGGAGGCTGTGCGCATGCGTAAGGAGAACCAGATCTACTCGGCCGACGAGAAGCGTGCGCTACAAATGTTCAACAAGGAGGAGAGACAGAAGCGCGAGAACAAAATCCTAGGTCAGTTCAAGGAGATGATCAGTAATAAGCTGCAGAAAAAGTAGCAGCCGACGCGGTCGACCCGCCGGGTTAATGTGTGGTTCACGCCTATCTGCGCCATAATGAAGATGCAGTCGACAGTGTGACGGGTTTTTGTTGTCTCGGCGCCTGTGTGTACCCAGTGCGCGGCTGTCTTGTGAGACCGGTCGCTCTGGCGCGCGCCGTGTGATGGTGAATGTGGGGTACCAGGGGCGCCCTCTGTTGTGTCAGCGTCCGGCGGCCGCGGCAGGGTCGTCGCGCCGTGCGCCACCCATGGTAGCGATTTTAGCTACCAGTGTGCTCCGCTGCAGTGGTGCTGCATGGTGAGCTGAGGATTGTTTTTAGAGTCGCCAGATGTGCTGAGAACTCTCGGCCGATCTCGTGAGGACGTGACGTCATTATTTGACGTCGCCAATGAAATGTGACCGGTGTGGTGAGGGACGTGTAGGTATGGATTTTATCCGTCACAACCGGCACTAATACAAACCTTCACACCAGTGGTGACTGTCGTTCAGAGGTATCCGTGATGACTGATGATTTTATCTCGGATTTTAGTATGAACAGAGCGGAACTGTTAACGGTGTCAACTGGTCCCATTATGTATCATCTCTTCCATTCTGTTCCCAACCACCCCAATTAGATACCGGCGTAGCAGTGACAGTGCTACCAGCTTGCGGTTCCTCGTTCACAGATAAAACTAACGACTTTCTCCTGAGATAAGACCCGACAGAAAGCACCAGTAGATGGGAATAAGACGAGGATTACGCCAGTAAAAACCAGTGCCCAGTTTTACAGTTGTCCAGGTGCATATTCACATGGCCAAATGTTGATCATAGCTGAAACCTGTCATCCGGCCGTGCATGGTCGCGAGTGAGGTGGCTTTGTTGTTTAATTTGTGTGTCACGGTTCTGCAGTGACGTAAGAAAAACAAGGATATGATATCACGCTGATTGCATATCGGTCGAGATCTGCGACGTTGTGAGACTTTATGTTGGAAGTTCGCTAGGTTGAAAGAGTCACTGACCACATTGTCGTCGTTAAAATTGTGAAAACAAAACAGAAAGCCAATGACATGCGTCACGCTCTAAAGTAACCTTTCCAATGCACTCACCTTTTCAGATGGCTAGGGTTGGCTAATGGCTGGGCTGGGCGATGTGGACGCCCAACGCTTCCAACCAACGACACTGCGATGATGCCAGTTTAGAAAGACAAAGAGCGGCTCTTGCTCACGCGAGAGCCTCCGTGGCCTTCTATGTCCTTACCAATCCGGTTAGCCCAGCCGAACCGTGAGGGAGCATGATGTGCTTTGTGAAGAGCAGCAAACCATCAAAATATTTTCACACATAACAGCGATCTCTTCTGATCTAACCACGGTCAGGACATGGAGGGCGGGCCGGCTGACAAAAGTCGGACCCGCCGACCATGAGCTAGATCGGCTTACCGTCAGACTGCTACGGATTACCAGCATGCATCGGCAGTTTGTCGTGGATAGATCCGTAAATGGAATTATGTCAGCGGTGCTCCACATACCTACAGGGAGAAGCCCTGCTCCAATATAGCTGCTGAAGTCGTTCCCGGCAGGCCAAGCCAATCGTACAGTTTAGAAAGTTCACGACACGGGAAAGCTGTTCCATTAGTTTATGAACGATGTCGAGCACCCATATACGGTCGGGTCTTGTGAACGAAGTACGGGAGAAGTTTTGACAGGTGCCTTACCGAATCAGAGAATGAGATGACTACAAAAACACTGAATTCATAGAAACATTTGCAAATGTCGTCGAGTTTGTCATCTGCTCTTTTTCTCAGCTTAGTAACGGCGACTATTTCACCGCTGGTTTGGAGCTGCCCTGTCCTTTGTTCCCGTCCGTTTGACATTTTATCACCTCCCGTGCACCTCATGACCTCTAATGGCGGTCGTTCACAGCCCACAAGAGAACCGAACCGCCGGCTCATGTTCCATTCCAATTGCATGGTCCCACTTTCCTGTTAGTCTGCATAGCTAACGGCCCGGCAATCACACCTGAGTCGCTAAGGCGCACGGCCGTCTCTTACTCCGCATCGGCCGACAATTCTGCAACCGAATACCCCTGACGGTGACATAGGCGATCTCACAACTGACCGGGGTGATCTAAGCATCAGAAGCCGGTGATGATCGGCTGTTGTTTCAGCTGCCCGGTGGCGGCGATCACACAGACGGACTGACACCGCCCTGCCCAGCTGTGGCCTGATTCAGTGGCCGGCGCCGCGCGTGGCGGTCGCACTGCACCGCCCAGTGAGTCAGGTGTTGACCGGGTCGGAATTCCGGCACACGGGGAATACATCATACGGTGTCCGCTGCACAGGTGATACGCCACCTCTCCCGCTCACCCCGGCTGAGCTCTGAGTCACACATAGGCTGCCTACTGCTGCCACAGCTGTGGAATCAGCAGGCTGCCTCACTCACCAGCCATAGGGTGCCGTCAGACTCGATCTAGGCACCATGCGATAGTATGAGGTCCTGCCAGAGACCTATGGCCCGAACAGTCTCGGCGATTTCACGTTGGTCCGTTGGTGTTGTATCAACAGCAGCCAGAGATGCTAACTCAGAGCATTCTAATCGCAGACGTGGGTCGATTAGTGTTTGCGTGGTTCAGCGTTAGTTATATGCGAGCACGATAAGCTAAATGGTCAGGTAAATTCCAGCTCCGGTGTTCAGCGTGCCTGTCCTGCCGCTATCAGTGGAACCAGCTGAACATTTTACCTCACAGCCCCACTGGGGAACCCCGCTGCCCGCTAACACATACCCGCTACTGAGATGTGACGTGTATTACAGGGTCCCGGCTCGAGGACAAACATGATCCTTATAAAATGATTCCAATACAGCCTCATCGATTCGCTGTATACAAAAATAATATAGCAATCTACAAATGCCGCACGCTTCAGGGTTAACGAGCGGACGTGTTAACAAGCATGATTCGTCGTCGCGTCGGCGGCCGGCCGTACCCATCTCTCTAACTGACGGTGGGAGCGGGCACGGCCGTCGGCCGCGACGGTACACCATTGAGCACACTCACACACCACTCGGGCCGATCACAGCACGAGCAAGGCCACCTCGCCGCCGCCGCCGCCGCCGCCGCCGCCACAGCACCTATGGCAGCTGGTGCTGACCGCGGCGCGCTCACCGGACCCCGGGCGGCGGGCGGCGAGCGGGTCCGATAAATCTCTCATTTCTTACACTCTGTCGAGCACGACCGCACGGCCGGCGACTCACTGTCCCCGGCGGCGTACAAAACGCGATGTCGTCAACAAGGCTTGGCGTGTCACGATATGAAACTTTGATAGTTCACCGACGGTCGGGCCGGGCCGTCAGGCAGGTCAGACAGACTCCCGGTGGTCTTTTCACGGCCGACCAGACCTGACCAGGAACACCAGTCCACTGCAGAAGCACCACTCTGACCCGTCAATTCAGGCAGCACCCTATCGTCCGCTCCAGGCAGGAGGCCTCCGAGTCTCCTACTAGCACTGTCCCAGAACAGATGGCAGGAGCGGCGCTCCGGGAACGCATCCAGAGTTCTACCTCGGGAGTATCACTCAGCTACGATCACCCGTACCATAACACCAGGCAGGAGCACCACTCCGGTACAATCACTCGAGGCAGCACCAGGATCAGGACGGTGACTCCAGGCACCAGGATCACCCGCTGTCTGACTATCGACAGGAGTATCCTGCAGCCTCCTGAAGACGTATGGAGCGGCCCGTGGTCTTCCAGGGCTCACCGGAGGCTTGCCGTCTCCCAGGGACCACTGGAGGCTCTGCCGTCTCCCGAGTACCACTGAGGCGTCCGCTGTCCCTCGTAGGACTGCGGTGGTCGTGGTCCCTCTGAAGTAGCTGGCGTCAGGGAGTCTGCCTCAGTAGCAGCCGGCCGGCGGACCGCGCGGACGGTCCTGGCCCGGTCACGAGACAACCGGACCGGGCCGGACCGGACCGCGGAACGATGGACCGCGAGCGGCAGCAGCACCTGAAACAAGCAGAGAACAGGGTCAGAATCGACAACGGAGGAGGATGGCGACAGCACGACAACGGATCGGTGGAGTACTGATATCGACCATTACACAGCGGTGGCTCTCAGCTGTTCAGCATGCGGGCTGAACAATCAGAGGTCAGGTGACAAGGCGGCGCGAGGTTTCAGGGCCCGGTTCGGTCTCACGAGTAGGTCACATCATCATACATCATCACATCACACGAAGCAGGCATTCTTTGAGCAGTAGATGTAAAGCTCCCCGCCCTGGAGAGCTTAAAATAACTGGAAAGTCCACATCACACAGGCAGCAAAGAAGGTTGTCGTGATATTTTGAAAGTAAATGACATCATCTCCATCAGAAAACATAGACAGAACCGCTTCGCTCATACGCAACGAACCCACCCAGCGTCAGGAAAGCAGACGACGCAAAAACGCTCTCCCTTTTTCAACTTTACCCAGCTGTTCACGGCATCATTCATTCACCCCTCCTTCTCTAATGGACTGTGATGACCAAGCGGTCGCACAAGGCCGCGCTGAAGCCACATGGACGGCCCCAACAGGGCGGGGGTGTTAGAGGGAGTCAGAGGGGCAAGGCGACGAACGGGGAGGGTGCAGCGGGAATGGACAGGGAGGGGTGAGATGGGGTCTCACCACAGCTCTATGCAGCTGCTTAACACATCTCCCGCCGACCAAACGAAAGGCTCAGGGTCGGCGCAGCGCCCCTCTGCGCCAGGTTTGGTCAGGCCACCACAGCTGTGGAGCATCAGTCCTAACTGCCGTTACAGACGCCACAGAGGTGCGACGATCGACCCGGCCGGGCCGCGCCGTGGCACCGGGTACGGTCCGAGGACGATATCGCCGCCCGAACAGCAGCGATAACACGAAATCGCCGGTCGATACCTCCCAGGAAGACATTGGAGCTATAGAGCCCGCACGTGTTCGCATTGGTCCATAAGGGCGTGGCTGAAGGCCAGCCGTATTATGTAACTTGAAAAGGTAAATTCAAAATAATGACCGAAGGGGACCATCATCTGCCTACCACCCACTGAGTTCATTCGCGCTTTCTCCCACGGCGCCAGCACTCGACATTCTAGCGGCCCCTGACTCATCCTCCCCCTCTATCGTACTGTCATGGTGACGTCACAGTTGGCGTGTGACAGCCACCACCCATTGCTGCCAGAGTCCATTACCCATCGCCCTTCCCGTCCCCATCACACACACCAAGGGCAAGGACTCGTTCATCTACCATTCCGAGATTCTTTCATGAGTTTCAGCACCATAACTTTGGCCGCTCAGCCTTTCATGAGTTTCAGCATCATCACTTTGGCCGCTCAGCCTTATAAGCACCAATCTGTAGACCTATAATATATAGACCTGCGGGAAAATGAAGACACCTGACGGCAGCGGCAGAGCGCTGGCCGTCCGAACTCTCCGGCGCGGCGGGGTGCGGCGGGGCGGTGGCGTGCTCCGCCCGGCCGGCCACGTGCGGTCGGCAGCTCGGCTGACTCGACTCAGTGCTGGTCGGACCAGAACCGGTCTCTGACGGCGCCGGCCAGTTCAGACCGGGTGCAGGCCAGACCAGGACCGTGGCATACATCGGCCCGGCCGGCAAGGTCACGGCCGCCGCCCGAGCCAGGCGATGGGCGATGGGCGATGGGTTATGAACGGGAGACAGGTGGCGGGCGATGGACAATGACCTAGGAAGAACAGGCGACGAGCGATAGTTGATGAATGCCCGACGATGGAGTGTAGGGTGTGTGACCGAAAACCAGACCTGCTCCACCGCTCCTGGCTAGCCGGTGTATCCGATATTGAATAGAATATATTCAGCTGGCAGTCGCAGCGGCAACTGCCTGCCTAATATCATTCAATCACGCAGCTGTAACACTGCCCATAAAAGTCACCACACTGACACAAATTATACAACAGGTCCATGGATCCCTCACGACCGTTATTTTCGCGTCACTTACGTAAGAGACTCTGAATTGGGGACCAATGGATAACTTCGCTCCCCAGAACGTAATAAATTACAGCTAAACAGGTAGTTTTAACTGCAGGGAGGCCAGTCAAGATCGGGGCTATTGGGACAGAGGGGTAGATGTGTAGGCCGTAGGGTTGGACTGGAGAAGAACCAGACTGGTGAGAGGCGATTTGGGGGGGGGGGGGTTGATAGCCATTCCAGACATTTCCACCCTTCCGCGAAAATGGAACAGCGCAGGGCCGAGTTGGATGGAACGCGACACCTGTTAAAACAGCGGACGCCTGGCTGAGTGAGGAACCTGATCTACCGTAGCTGCTGAACAGCGAGATCAGACGCTCCCTCGACCCACATACGACAGCAAAGAACGCACTCCAAAGAAGCCATAGATATGGCTTCGGCAGGAAAGCCAATTCTGTAATCTTAGCGATCCTCATAAAGGAATACTGAATGTCGCACTCACTGCGCTGACGCCGCTCTTCAAAGACATCAACAAATGAAAGTTGGTCGAGAGTCGGCCCAATGCTGACAGCATAAAAAGGGATTGTCCTGATCTGATCTACTTCCCGACAGCAAAAATGCGCAGTCAGGAGAGCACAAGCCAGAGACACCGAGAGCGGCAGAGAAATTCAGGCGACTTTACCTGCCAAGACGTAAACATCTAGAGTCCCACACGCAAAGGAAGCTATTTGCGGCTGAATAATAACACGGCAAGTAAATGAAGTTATGATGTGATGCATTTCAATAAGCAAACCAACGCATCACAGCACAAGCTCACAAAACCAATCTTCAAAAATATCAAACAGACCGGCAAGTCAATAGCTAACCGAACCTAAGCAGGATTCGGAGCACTGCGTTCAGTACGGAACCAATCTGCCGCCGTCTCACGGGGGAGGTGGCGGTAGCAGACCACCCCTCCCTGAAACGGTGCACCGTCTGTCCTCACCCTACTGTCGGCCCCCTACCGACTACCAACCCACGGCGGGCCGGGGAGGAAGCCGCTGCCGTCGCCCCCACAGACTCACGGCGAGCCGAGCGGGAGGGTGCTGTCTGCGACCGCCGGGAGGGTGCGGGGTCCCGACACAACGAAGCAGAGGGGAGACACCGCCGCGGCAGGGAGGCGCAGGAGACAACCTGACTCCCGCGGCAGGGAGGCGCAGGAGACAACCTGACTCCCGCGGCAGGGAGGCGCAGGAGACAACCTGACTCTCACGGCAGGGAGGCGAAGGAGACAACCTGACTCCCGCTGCAGGGAGGCGTGGAGGGACGGACTGGAGCCGTTTCCGTCTCCGTTAGTTGATTGATGAACTTATGGTGGTGTTTCGAGTGTGGTAGGCACAAAACAGCTGAAGTTCTGATAGCCTGGGACAAATAACCCCTGAGGTTTTCGATTCATACTAGGTTGGTAATATTCTCCTTTTCGTACGTGAAAGTGTGAAAAGAGAGTATCTCTCTTTACCAGCGCACGCTCACAAACTAGCGTCGCCGCTGATATGACGTCATCACGTAACGATGTCACAGGCCGTCACCGCCACCGATAGCCACAATCAATCATGGCACTCAGGCGGCCGATATTGGGCTAGTGACGTCATTATCCATCAGCCAATACGGCTATCAGCCCGAGCTGGGCCCGCTCAGGGCAGCAGTCTCGAAATTCGGGTCGATCCCGTACAGATTCACGATTCATCGAGTGTTTTAGCCCCTGACATATGACAACTGCTACGCACATATATTTTCGTATCTAGCTGACATATAGTTATGCTCGAGGCAATAATGTGAGCTATTATCACTAGTTAAGCAATCGCTGTCATGATGGCTTGTGAAATCAGGCAAAATCGGTTCTGTTCAATAATAGCTGACTACAAGGACTGATGTGATTTTAAGTTTCACCCAGGATCAATGAAACAGCGTTCAGAGATGATGGCCATTTGAATACAACTAAGTGACCAAAATAAATCAAATAGCTTCATTTCGGGTGATTGGGTTGTGAAAATTATTAAAAGAGCTTGAGCAAAGCAGCCTGTCACCCTGTCGGCTTCGCCTCTTGCCAGCAGTTTGATTGTAAAAGCATTACCACGTTGGCATTAACACACTTAAAACATGTTTAAAATATAACAATAATTCAACTCCTTTTCATGATGAGATGAGATGAGATGAGAGATGATTTATTTGAGCATCCATATTTACACTTGTCGAAACATTACGATTGGCGTAGAAGCGCTATGGCGCTTAAAACGAGACGCCGCTCGAAACACGTAGAAAGCAGACAATAACACTTCTAATCGAACACTACTAATCACTACTGATCTTAATCAAAATGTCAATATTAACATAGCGAAGTCGACCCTGCCTTGGCCGAAGCGCCTGTCCCCGCCCCTACTCGCGCCATTGCTCTGTATTCCGAAATGGAAGTGCTGCTCCTAGTTCTAGCAGGCAAATCTCCGCGTTTTGAGTATATAGCTCTGGACGGCCATGGCGGTGTCATGGCGGGTAACCTTTATAACTCGCGAAGGCCCATTTAGCAGTGTTTCTATTTTCTTTTTCCGAGGAATGTTTTGAAAGTTCTCACTGAGAATTTCAGTTAACCTTTCGAACAATTCTTCTCGTTCTGTGCGAAAGAGTGGACAGATTAGGAGGAAATGCTCGTTGTTTTCTGTAGCAGCACCACAACTGCACTTGGCTGAATCACTTTTCCCTAATTTGAATCTGTGGTCTTTAAGATCTGATGAATTAAGCCTGAGTCGGGTGTGAAGCCGGTTTCCAATTTTGGAACCTGTGCTTAGGTAGGAGCTAGGTGACATGTTTATACCGGCATATGCATACAGCCTCTTTTTGAAGAATTTTTGGCTGTGTTCGGCTCGTAAGTCGTTGGGTAGTTCGTTCCAGATTCTTGTTGTTGTTGGGATGATAGATCTCGCGTAGGAAGCTGAGCGGACTGCTGGGATGGTGCGTTGAGTGGACTGTGTGCATCGCAGATTTCTCTCCATCTCTAGGTTTCTCGTTTTGGGTATGATGTCTTTTATGAAGTCCGGAACACGATCATCTAATGCTATCTTGTGATAGAGTTGCACTTTGTGGGCGCGACGTCTGTCTACTAGTGAGGTCCAGCCCAGCTCTTTCCGGAGGCCCGCTGTAGACGTCCTTCGAGGTGTGTCAGTGATAAGGCGTGCCGCCCTGTTCTGTGCTTTCTCTAGTCGGGACTTGTCAAATGCTGTCAGATGGCAATCAAATATTGAGTCGCAGTAGTCGAGATGGGGCTGGACATACATTTGATAGATTTGAAGTAAGATTTGTCGTGGAAGTAGAGATGCTATTGGGAAGAGAGGATTGTCAGACGACGTCAGGCCCAAAGGCAGTGGTTCCCATTTCCCAACATCGCCCTACGCCGCCGGGATTCATTCAGCATCATGCCATCCGGAACAGCATACCTTCAGGTGCCAACAACTAGCGACATCTATTGGCAGATATTGGCACCCTGACGCGCCAGTATCTACTCGGGAATATGCTGCAAAAGGCCGTCGAAGTAGCTGATCACTGATCGGCGACATGCTTTGATGATAGTATTTCCGAGTCTAATTTGGCCTCGATGAATTTTTCAGCGAGGATTAAGGCAGAATGGCGGCAGAACAAGCCAAGATCAAGCATACCACCGCCCACCATCTCGACTGCTGGGCTTGAACTCGCAGTCGTCATGAACGATGAAACTTTAATTCAAGCTTATGTAATGCTACATCTGCAGACCATATCACTCATAAAACATCTAACATGTTAAACGTATGAAGTAAACATGGTGAATTCACAACAGCTGAAATGTTGAGCCACTGAACTATATGAGGCTGAATAACAAGAAGCATGCATGCAGTGTTGAACGCTTGACTGAATAGTGAATTCAGAAGCACCCAACACTTTGCATGTCCCTACCGTAGCAACACAGTGTAGCGATTTGAGGATATGCACCTGGAACAATGTAGGCACGCCACATCTATGAAATGTCGCGCAGAATCTCTACAGCTGCGCTGTACGACCTTTTAGTCTTGTGTGATATACAGCGATGCATATTAAGCCGGACCGTAAAGGTCGACCTGTGGTGGCTTCTGAAGCCCTGCACCGTTGGAAAATGACATGTGAATCCTGAACAACCACCCCGCTGTCTCACAAGCCATGACAGACGCATGTCTGATGTCAGCCCCTGTTGCCAGGACGGCCATTGACAATAAACGCTCGAATATCGGGGGACATCTACCCCATATTTCATAAATACCGGGATATTCACATGCGGAAGACGACAGCACGACCAAGCAACGCACACATTAGCGTCAGTAAGAATATAAAATAAAGTCAATCATACTTCCTTCCTTTACCTCCGGTTCGAACTAAGCTTCAATGCAAACACGCCCTGGTGCCGTCACCTCAGCCATCGGGAGTCCCATCGGGTGAAGTTGGATTCGAATCGGCTCATCCAGCTCATCCGCATACAAGCACAACGCCTTTACCCATATATGAGCTCCATTTGAGAGCCTTTCCCAAAACAAATCCTAACCACATTCTATCAAGCAAGTCGGGAGTGCTTCTGCAAGCACGCAGTTGCGCACTTACGCACGCACGAAGCATTAATCGCGCATACGGACCCACATCCATGGCCCTCCTCTGCAGGCGAATAAATGAGGATCATTCTCCAGCACATCCCGTCTGAGCTGCCTTACGCAAACGGCGGGGCGTGCTGGTCCGGCGGCACGCACTGGCCGCTCTGATAGATGCCGTGTCGACCCGCTATCTGATCGCTCCGGCCGGCCCGGCGCCGGCCGCCCCACGCACCATCACCCGGCTATGGAGGTAATTAATCGAGTTTAGCTTTTTTTGTGGGGCGCGCCCTCAGCGGGGCCCCACATCCATTTGAACTAACACGCAGAATTAATTAATTTCATTTGACGGCCGCC
Organism: Amphibalanus amphitrite; assembly: GCF_019059575.1. Classification (NCBI taxonomy): domain Eukaryota; kingdom Metazoa; phylum Arthropoda; class Thecostraca; order Balanomorpha; family Balanidae; genus Amphibalanus; species Amphibalanus amphitrite. The sequence continues at coordinate 565,350 of NW_024881872.1, forward strand.
ACCGGCGCGGCAGCGGCTCGTAAGAAGAGGTATTCAATCTGAGTGTCAATATCGAGACAGTTCTGTTTCGTCATTGTTACCCGGGTCTCTGAGTGTTCTCAGGGTCGTACTGAACCATGGGGGCCAGGGTTGTGCTTGACTCATGAGTCGAGTCAGAAATTTGACTCAACTCTGACTCAAATGAGTCAGATTTGAGTCGAGTCGGATAACATGTTGAGCTGTTGAGTTGAGTCAGAGTTGAGTCGGACAAAAATATTAAGGCGTTGAGTTGAGTCAGAGTTGAGTCAGTAAAATAACTTTTGACATTGAGATGAGTCAAACATTTAGGAACATGAGTCAGCTGACTCAACTTTCCAGAAACTATATATATATATAAGCTTTTCATTCCCCCCCCCCCCCCGCTTAACAACTTAGCCCTGGCTCTGCTGCCTGATTTTTTTTTTCACCCCCCCCCCGCTTAACAACTTTTTTCTGAGTCAATTTTGAGTCAAGTAACTTCACTCAACAAAAAATTTGAGTCAAGTTTGAGTCGACTCATATTTTCATCCAGCCGCTTGAGTCATGAGTCGAGTCAAGGGAAAAAATCAGCTCCTTGTTTGAGTCAGAGTTGAGTCAGGGCTTTCTGAAGTTAAATGATGAGTCGAGTCGGCAAATTTTTTTGAGTCGAGCACAACCCTGATGGGGGCGCTGGTCCTGGAGAGTGGAGAGGCCCCGAGATCTCAGTACGATAGATCAGTATACAACTTTGCAACAGAATCTTGCAAGGCCAGTTGGGAGTGTACGACCGACCGGGTAGGACGAGCGGTGGCACCTGTCGCTGTGCCCCAATAAGATCGGCAGGTCGCCGGGGCAGTAAAGCCGTGGCCGCGAGTGTGGACCAGTGACCGAGGGCCGGTAGTCACAGATATATTTACACTTCCATGGTCGACATGGCACTTTTGCAAAATGTAATAACTCGAGTCCTTGACCTCATGGCTGGACAACAACTTCGGTGGGAGAGCTTGGGTCCAGTAAAACGGCAAACACTCCCCCGCAAGTGTTCAACCACAGATAACTTCACCTTTTTATTAATTTTTATTCATGACAAGAACCTACCATACGCTGTCTAGAACAATAAAAAGTTTGTAAGTTTTCCAGAAAAAGACACGCCCTAGGAACGACCCTTCAGGCCTGTCAGCTTTACAAGAGACGCTGTCAAGAGACCACAGCTTCCGGGTGGTAGGCCAGTACATTTTTCTTTTGCCGAGAGAACACATGTTGTCTGGATGCCAGACCGCAGCGGGAGCAGGGATAGGCGGTGGTATTGGGACCAGAGCAGAACAGCACCAGTCACCTGTTGGACTAGCTGGACCAGGGACGAGAAAAGAGCAGTGTTGACTACAGTGAAAATCAGCTGTTGGTGAATTTCGGGCCAGGGAAATTCTAGATGTGTGGCATATCTTTTACACAAACGATCGATAACCCATAACTAGGTTATGGATATCGCACATCACGGCTCACTTTCCAGATTATGAAGACTATCATTTCATCGGAAGCGCTGCTACATCCTCATCTCCGATCAGTAACGGGTCGGAGACACGAGTGAAAGCCAACGAGAGCGAAAGGACAGAGCAGAGCGCGAGCGGTCGACCACGGGGAGGCATCCACAAAAACCACCGCGGCCGGCGGCTCCCACGTGACGCTCTGGGCCGCGCCGGGCCGGCGCCACACCGCACCAGGGACACCGGAGACGGCACTCGGGCGCCCACGCACTCTCTCACCAGTGCGCGTCATGCGTGCACGGCTGCAGCGGGTGTGCAACACGTGTGTGCACCGTGCACCGCGTGCATGGCCGGGAGTGCCGGCGGCGGTCGGAGGCGGCGCTTCATCACCGTTCCGTCGGCGCGGCCGCCGGGACACGCCGTAATTGCCGCCGGCACCATTATAAACACACACACTGCACGGCGGCGGCGGTGGTGGTGCGCACAGGACAAACACGGCGCGGCCACCGGCGCGTCGTGCGTCAGCTGTCTGCGGCTGCTGCCAGCAGGAGCGGGCACAGCCGGCCCTGGGCAGAGAGACGCTGGGGTAATCCATTTGCGGCCGGCCCGAGTGGCTCTGAGGTGGCCTGGCAGCCCGGGCCAGACACTCCCGCCTCCCCTGGGTCCGCGGCACCTGTTCATCAGAAACGAGAGAGGCGCATGCAACATTGATGCCTGAATGGCGTCATGATTGCATTTTATCGCGGCGCATTAGTGATCCAGGTCAATACAGGATGTAGGTTAATTTGATTGGTGGGCTCACGGCATTATCTGTTAACCTATCTCGGTAGCTCATCGGCTTGTTCTAGATCAGGATTTATCCCCGCTGGCGAGTGATAAGGTAAAACCGGCGGCAACTGTGAAGCTACGTTCAAGTGAATGCAAAACGTCCGTCACAATTGCCAGATACGAGAGATTGCATCAAATGACTGCAATGGTTACGCAGCGCCCCAAGTGATTTATTTACCTAATACATATTTAGTTTAGAAAAACTGCATTATCTGCCTGACTGACATTCGTTATTGGGGCATTACCCACAAAGTAAAACAAGAAAGAACCAAATCAAGAAGAATCAGCTCAAGAGACCCTATATTACAGTCGAGTTTAATGTAAATAGCTTCATGCAAATACGCCAGTCATTATCAAACGAAACTATTAATCAGCAGTCTAATCGCAAAATTAATCAAATCGACAATGGCTATTGATCAATAGATTAATCAGTAAATTAATCACAATGAGGTCACGAAGAAGTAAATAGAGCGAGGAGTGAAAACAGTTATACGACGCTAAATATTCAAAGATTTACAAAAGCCTTATCAATATAAAGGCTTAAAAATGGGCAGAACTGAAGGAGTAAAGCACGGACGTCATTCGACAGACGAGGCTGACGGCCGACAGGGTCTGGGGGACAGGGTCTGGGGGAGAGGGCGGGGGGGGGGGGGGGGACAGGCGGCGACAGACGCGTGACGGGCTTACAAAGCTCGCTAATGGCTGTCGTATCGTCACAATCGACGAAGAGGTGGTGACGGGGCTGGGAGGGCCTCACACCCACACCCGTTGGTCCTGAGCAGTCAGCACTGAGACCTACCCTCGAGGGGAACGGGAGTGGGGATCACAAGGGGGCGAGAAAATGGGAGAAAATAAAGGAAGACAGGGAGACCATAATCAAAAGCAGACCGAACACAGCCATGAAAAATCAATGGTCACCGAATAAAGCTGAATGAAGTCACCAGTTTATCCAATAAATTGATAACGTCACCAGCCGCCAAATGGCACCCGGACATCGATGATGGCGCACGAAAAATAAACAGGAGCGCAATGGCCAAGCAAACAGCAGGACAGGCGGCAGGCACGGCAGCCAAGAAAAACTGCCCGATACGTCTGCACCTTCCGCGAAGCTAGCAGTTTACACATGTCACAAACAAACCAAAAACATCCCTCGCAGTCCATGGCGTGTTTGCTTTGCCGTGAGTTCAGTAGTACGGATCATACATATCCGGAGCACAGTGTAGTGCCAACGTTCAGTGGCCGGAGGACCGGGCTTACGAGCGGAGATACTCGGATGGGCCGGGAGCTACCTGTCAGTCGACGTACGACCCCTGCCAGGAGAATACATGATAAACAGCCTGCTCTGGCACGGGGCCGCCCAGGTGGACCACCGAGGCCGACCCCACGGTCTGCGCGCGTCCCCTGTCAGCCAGCAATGCGTCCGCGTCAGAGGGATGACCCGGGACCGGGCCGGGGACAGCCGCGCCGGGGTGACACACCGCGCGGTTATGGCTCATGACAGACGGCGACGAGACAGGGACAGCGTGAGTAAATCTCAGCGGTGATGAAGACTTGACGAATGCGACACGCAGTATCATGTCAGGCGTCAACTCTGACAGAAACGTTATCCAATTCTCACTGTCGTCAGAATAGCACCAGACATGTGTTAAGTTAACGCCAATTAGTTGTGGGAAGACGGACCAGCGTGCGTGCTCTAAAACGGTGGCAATTTTTGTCCAAACATTCTTACGAGCCTCCAACCGCCACCGGACGCCGTTCAAGCACCGTCCCTGACCCGGCGTGTCTCTGCGTGACCCTATGTGCCCCGGCATGACCTCTCATACCATGCGGCGTGACCTGCCGACCCGACCGAGCCGTCCCACGGCGCCACGGGCCCGCCTAACGCTTCCGACGACAAGATAGACGACGGCGATACATCAGCGATTCCACGGCAGCCACCACGCAGCAGTTTCAGCATCTCTCACACTCTCACATGTGCTATGTCACACACTGGTCCTGCTGACTCCCTTCCCCTGCCTATGACGGTAGGTCGGCGGCAGCAGGTTGGCAAAATGTAGGCAGGCCTCAGCTGCGGAGCGAACCGCAGTTGCCGCGGTTATTCAGGCATGAATACCATCAGCAAGCTGCTTAGCGTTGAGAGATGGGCGAGAAAACTGGAGGTCTGATGGTCGTGGCGGGCCGTCCGCCGTGGTGTAAATATAGCCACGGGATAGCCAGGGAAAGTGGGATATCATTCGTTACTTTAGCATTGAAAATCTTATACTGCGGTGGTTGTATAACAGCAGATTTCACGCCACGCACAAACCACTGTACGAGAAAAATGTCAAACGCCTATGTCAAAACCGCCGACCTAATTAAAGGTCAGGAATAGTGAAGGCCTTATCTTCTCACCACTCTTTGACCTTCCATGACCAATTTGTTCCCAATAGATGAGAGACTAAAGTTCGAAACCAGATGCCTGGAATCGCCCGCTGATGTATTGCCGGTCGCCTGTGAGCTAGAGCTAGAAGGTATTCACGCAAAATATTCCAGTAACGAGCTTTTAACCAAGACCGATTTGATCTATCATCGGGCCAACAATTCATGATATCCGGGAAATTTTAATATCCTACCTGACTAACGATCCACTCCCATTTCATGACACGCCACTTTTGTGGCTTTATGGGATGATAAATCGAGCGGCATTTCCATTTTGAAAACAGCCCGATCACGTCTGCGGCCACGGCTGAGGTTGGCTGACCGTGGTGAGCCGTCCCTCACCGTACGGGTATCAGCGTGGACCGCGCCGCCGTCGGCCGGAGCAGCACGGCCCAGGTGCTCCGGTTTGAAGTGCCTGGCCCCGTGCCAGTGACCGCAGCGGAGCCAAACGCAACATACCATCAGCGGGGCGCATGCACAGCGGTGCTCGATCCACGACCCGGCCGAAACCATAGCAGCCAACTAACACCTCCCGGCTCCTTCGACAAGGTAAACACGCGAGTCGAGTCTCCTCCCACGGTGGGAGTGGATGAGCAGGAAGTGAACTCTACCCGGGTTGTGCTTATGTACACATAAGAGCGCACACGCACCGAAGTGTTGCATTTAGGGTACGGCAAGCAGTTTTCATGGACATTGTTCCCTTGTGCACCTTTCATGTCGCTGCTTGGGGCCAAACAAAGCGCAGCAAATTCCAGTTTCATAAGTGTCACCAGAGTAGCAGAGCATCACGTGTTTTCCCGCTCCAAATCCCTCAACAGTCACGACCGCATTCCACGGGCCCTACGCCGCGGGGGTATTGCCGGTAAGTTGGCACTATACCACTACCAGTGCTTTGAAACCACTGTAACGTGGCCATCAACCGACCCACACCTAATGCGACGCTCCTGTTGCCCCGCCGAAACTCCCTGGCAGCACGGCTGCGGCCTCTGCGTCTCATTCCGTCACGAAATCACGGAGCGGTACCCGGATCCGGCCCGCCCCCGCGGAGGAGGTCCCGCCCGGGCCGGCGGGTCCCCAAGGCCCCGGGCTGCCCGCGGCGGTCCGCCGGGGCGGGGCCCACCCCCGGAGCGTCGGCAGCGCCTCAGACAGCTCGCTGCAGGTGCACCTGCGGGACGGAAGCGTCCAATGACGGACACCGCCGCTGGCGTCCGTCCCGCTGCCGATTAATTACGGCGCCCGATCGCCCCCGGAGCGACCGAGAGGCGTCACGGCAGAGCAGGGCGGGGTCCCGAGATTCCGGGACAGAGCGTGTATCCTTCTGTGTGCGCGGCGGCGGTGGCAGAAACGAGGAGGCTTGGACCGGATGTTGGGTGAAGATATGGCTCCGTTGACTGCGCGACTACCTGCTATCAGCCGCCGGCGACCGTGGCGCATCATAACACAAATGGCGGACAACCCCCTGACCCCAACGTCAACGGGGAGCGATATGCAATCAGCGGAAAGAACCTGTTGCCAAAAGAGTGATAATGTTGATATAAGGCTGGCAGCAGAGCAAAGTTCAGAGGATTCATCAGGTGGACAAGGCAGCAGCCAGGCAAACAATTCAGTAATCCTCTTCAATTCATTTGTTAATGAAAAAAAAACTTGTGACAAACTAAGCAGCTTCAACAGCGCACCAGGATGAGCCAAGCGTTTGGTAAGTTTCGAGATCTTCAAATCACGGGCAATCTAAACTATCAAAAGCCCAGGGACTCAGCCTCACTCACTTCCAACCTACGGAAACCTCAAGACATCAAATCCCATCACCATTCTGCAGCTGCACCTCCGTACCAAGGAGTCCTCTGCTGTCCCGCGCCACGCACCAGCGCCGCCCACCTCCACCTCCATCCCCATCCCCAGCACGGCCGGGCCGCTCGGTCCTTATCGGGAGTCTCTCGCTCAGACTGCACGTCGGCCCCCTCCTTGTGCCGGCTCTGATCAAGGGCACGGCACCGCGCGCGGCTCCGCTCCGCCGTGACGCGACGCTTTGTTGTTGACACTGCACAGCCGTCACGGACAGGGCGTCACGTACAGACCGTCACGGTCTAGTCGCGTCACGCCGTAGAGCGGCGTCACGGGACAGCGTCACGGCGACATGGGGTCGCGTCAGGGCAGGAGCACGTCGGCACACGGTGCCACGATATCACGATGCCAGGGTATTACGGCACTCACAGCGTCACGAAGTCCGGCACGGCGGCGCCGGGCAAAACGTCACGGATCGTGAGCAGGGTCAATTGTGGTCAGTGGTGATCACGCCACTATGAAAACGACTGGGACCGGATCGCTGAGCTTATATAAAGCCTGGTCGATAGGCAAATCGCCCATGTGAGCTATTGTGTTTGATCCACGTGGTCCATTTCGAGCAGCCCTAACCGCATACAAGAATGAAGGCTTACCAGTGGCGTATCCAGGGGGGAGGCCAAGAGGCCATGGCCTCCCCCTTTGGCATCAAACATGCAAGTGGGCCCTTTGGGTCACTTGAGTGCAGTGACGTACCTAAGGGGGGGGGGGGCATGGGGGCCCTGAGGGGCGCCCTGGTTACCTGAGGGTCCCCCTGGTCACCTGAGGGGCCCCTGGTTACCTGAGTGGCCCCTGGTTATCTGAGGGGCCCATGGTTATCTGAGGGGGCCCTGGTTACCTGATTGGTCCCTGGTTATCTGAAGGACTCTGGTTACCTGAGGGGCCCCTGACCACGGGGCCCCGTTTACCTGAGGGGCCCTGGTTATATGAGGGGCCCATGGTTACCTGAGGGACCTCTGGTTTCCTGAGGGGCCCCTGCTTACCTGAGGGGCCCCTGATTAACTAAGGGGACCGTGATTGCCTGAGAGCCCTTATTTTCTGAGAGGCCCCTGGTTACCAGTGGGGCCTCTTGGTATATGAGGGGCCCCTGGTTATCTGAGGGCCCCTGGCTACCTGAGGGGCCCCTAGCTATCTAAAGGGCCCCTAGCTACCTGAGGGGCCCCTGATCCCCTGGGTGACCCCTGGCCAGTGATCTGAAGAAACCCTGGTCACCTGAAGGGCCCATGTTTACCCGGGGAGTACCTGTATGAAGGGCCCCTGCAGTCACATAAAGGCCCTTAGTTACCCGTGGAGCCCCTGGTATAACCGTCCCCTGGTTATCAGAGGATCCCTTGGTCACCTGGTGGACCCCTGGTCAATTGAAAGGCCCCTGGTCACCTGAGAGGCCCCTGATTACTGGAACGTCCCGTGATCACTCGGATTCAATGGTATGGCCAGGGGCGAGGTGGCGCGTTTCCGTTATAGGGTTTAGGGTCCCCTCGGGCACGAGAGGCCCTGGGGTGCCAATTGGCGGCAGAGGGCCCGCGCTGGTAACGCTTCAACTGGAAAGGAGACCACAGGGCTTGTGAGAACACCCCATGGGCTCTTGCGTAGTCACACTTATCTCCAGAAGGGCCTCACGCCAGGTTCTGAGGGACCTTGCCGGCCCTGAGGGCTCTTGCCGGCCAATAAGGGATCAGCTGTAAGGGCCTCATACCCGTTTGCTATGGCCCCACGGCCCACACCGGTGTTTCTGAGGGCCCTCACAACGGCGCCTGCGAGGGCCTCCACTGCCACCTCTAAGGGCCCTACAACAGTGCCTCTTAAGGGCCTACTTCGGCGGCTCTGAGAGCCCCCACACCGGTGCCTCCGAGGTAGTTACCTATGCAGCGCATCTGACGGTCACTTACCAGCGACTCTGAGGGCCTCTTACCGACCTCTGAGGGTCCCTTGCCGGGCTATGAAGGGCCACCAGTAACTTTCAGGGCCCCACACACGCCTAAGTGATGGCCCCCACCAGTGTCTCTACATAAGCCCTAAGGCCCTCACAACGGCGCCTGTGAGGACCCCGCACCAGCGCATCTGATGGCCTTTCACCGACACCTCTGAGGGACTAACACAGGTGACTCTGAGGTGCTCGCTCGCTTCACTTCCTCATAAAACACCGTGCATTTTATGCATATTTCTCAAGCAAAAAAATGATATTTTTACATGCCAATTTTGCACATTTTCTTACATGGCTTAGACAGACAGACATACAGACGGACAGAGAGGCCCGTCTGCAAGGGGGACCGCAAGATTACTTTACGGGGACCGGACCCACTGTGCCCAATCCCCTCATCGAAAGGTTCTGGATACGCCCCTGCCTGGGTTGACAGCGGCATCCGGGTGACCCGTGGGCCCCTTTGAGAGCAGGCGGCCCCCTCTTGGGCGAAATCCTGGGTACGTGTCTGCTTGAGTGTCCCAAGAGAAACGACCTTCAGGGCCTCATCCAAAGTACTGGCCCAAGCATAAATACAGTCAAACTGCGTCAAACTATCTTAAAATGCCATTTGATGGCCCTCATAGGCCCTCAGAGGCCAAGGCCGAGCCCCCAGAGGATAGCGTGGGCCCTCAGAGGTCGCTTTGGCGGCCATAAAGAAGCTTAGACTCGAGCGTGGGATCCTTTGACGCTGGTGTAGAGCCCTAAGGAGCCAGCGCTCGACCCTCTAAGGCCAGCATGGGGCCCTCTAAGGCTATTGAGGGGTCTTCTAAGTCCAGTGTGGGGCCTTCTAAGGCCAGTGTGAGGCCTTGTAAGGCCAGTGTGGGACCTTCTATGTCCAGCATGGGGCCGTCTAAGTCCAGCGTGGGGTCTTTTAAGCCCAGCGACATGGGGCCTTCTTAGGTCAGACTGAGGCCCATTGGCCACCGTTTCCCCATTGGCCCATTGGCCCATTGGGCACTCTTTTCAAGTTAAGGGTATCAGCCCTCAACCAGCGCAAGACACTAAGAGATTGACATCTGCCCTTTGAAAAATGTTACAATCGTTAAAAAAATTGGCAAAACATTTTGCTTTTGATAATCTTTAGTGGCCCCGGCAACGACCAAAGTAAAAAAAAAAAAAAACTGTATGCCTACTCCTGAAATAAATTGTACACTACATACAGACCTATCGACATCGATGGCTTTTCACGTTTTCCTTTTCTTTTTTAGATTGCCGAGTGTGCCTAAAAAGGCTCCCTCACATGGTGAAAGTGGCAGAGAACCGCACCTGGGCATGGGTTAAGTACGCCACTACTGGGGCCCCTAAGATAAGGGTGGGGCCCCTTGAGCAGGTTTGGCCTCCCCCTTTTCAAGATCCTGGATACGCCACTGAGGCTTACTAACTATCACATGATAAAGGTGAATGATACCTACTATGGACGCCAAACCGCTTGAGACCCCACTTTTTTGCGATTATTTTAAAATGCGTCAACTCTCGTTGACAATATTCTGGCAATGTGTGTTTCAGAACCTGCCGAAACTTTTATTACTAAGGTATTTTGACGGCAAACGATTATGAAAGGTAGGTACTTCTCATTCACTCGTAATGTTAAATTTCACGGAACGAATCTGCTGTTTGGGTAGAGGCTACGCGCTCATGGGGCGGAGCCACGTAATGACGTCAGCGCTAATCTCCGCCCTACCCCTCCGGCGCTCCTTGCTCGGCGACCGGTCACTCGCGTCCCTCGCTCCATTCAGGCTTGATGGTGGTCGTTAGCTGGTAGCGGTAGCGGGCGCTGGTAGATGGCATTTAGAGCAGATGGCGCTGGTGGCGGGGCTCGAGTGTGGCCGAGCGCAAGCCTCTGCCCGGGCCTGAATTGACCTTAGCATTACGAGTGAATGAGAAGTACCTTCCATAATCGTTTGGCGTCAAAATACCTTAGAAATAAAAGTTTCGGCAGGTTCTGAAACATACATTGCCAGAATATTGTCCACGAAAGTTGACGCATTTAAACATTATCGCAAAAAAGTGGGGTCTCAAGCGGTTTGACGTTCATAGTAGACATGGCATGCTGGAGGATGAAGGACATTTGATTGACCTCTACCAGAACACTGAGAGTCGAGTACACCCAAGAACACCACGAGGAGACGGTCTATTGCCGAGATTGGCCGTAAGTGTCGGAGGCTATAATGCCCAATCACCGTCGCCTTTCAAGAAGACGTTTGAAGCGCAGTATAAAACCACCATAGATGGCCTAACACCGTCTCTGCCACATCACAAGGACCCCTTGCTTGGTGAAGGAGCGGTAAGGATCACCAAATCACAGCACCACCCAATATGCATAGACATAGTACGCCGTACTCGCCAAGCACAAGTGTCAGTGGACACCATGGCACTTTAGCGCGCGTCTGTGGGTCACAGCGGCCTGTAATTGGATTCGTATTCGGCGCGGCGCGTCCCCCTCTGTTGATGTGATGGAGCCGGCCGCTGCACGCTGCCTGCAGACACCGCGTGCCGACAATTGGTGCGAGACGCTGCAGCGGTGGGGCCCCCGACGGACGGGTGAGAGGGACGCCTGGGAGAGGAGCGGAGGAGGTCACTGAGAGAAGGGACGGGTAGTTCACCCTTAGAAGGGCTCTAAAGAAGGACAATAATAAAAGAAAGAGGAGCTGGAGGGAAGGGAGAATGCGGAAGACCACATCAGCAAACTACCTCGAAAGAGAGAAACAGCGATGTTAACAAATCGTTCTCAGATGCACTTTTCTTCGCCAAAAAAAAACTTCATTTCTAACAGCTTCTCACCAATCGGAGCTCCACCGCTCTGCATCTGTTCACCAGCACCACTCTGCGACCAGCATCTCTCCGCGCTCCACCCCACCCCAGTACACAGAACAGACAGCTCTGCGCTTCGACACATCGCAGGAACTGGGTCGGTACTGACAATCCCCGCCGTACCCTACCGCCTCCACCCTCTGGGAGACACAGGCGGCACGTGGCAGTGCGCACGGCGCCCTCCCAGAGGACAGGGCCCGCGGAAGCCCAGGAGCTCGAGATGGTCGCCATCACTCGGCCAGCCGTTCGAGCGGAGAGCGGCCGGGCCCATAAACATTACGCCGCGGGCAAACAGAGGAGCCGATCGTTTCCGGACACGGTAGCTCCCGGGGACACATGGGGATCCAGCGCAGGGCCTGGCAGACGCAATGCGACACCGCTCTGCCCACTGTCCGTCCAAACCTCTTTCGCTCAGCTGGGTATAAAGCTCTCTTTATATTATCTCGCTTTTGACAGCGATTTGAGAGCAGCCGGAAGTGCTAGCTTACAATTTAATCCTCTTAGCCTTATATGCCACTGTCTCCAAAGTTATGACTCACTGAATAAGCGAGAGAAAACTCAACTGGCTTTCAACAGCAGCAGTTAATGTTCATGCTTCTTATTTATGGTGTTAAATGACAGACAACCAAGGAGAGCGGAGAGAAAGAGAAAATAAAACAGATGGATGAGAGAGGGGGAGAGAGAGAGAGAGAGAGAGCGAGAGAGAGAGAGGAGAGAGAGAGAGAGAGAGAGAGAGCGAGAGGAGAGAGAGAGAGAAGAGAAGGCGTGAGAGGTAGAGGGGAGAGAGAGAGAGAGAGGAGAGAGGAGGAGAGGAGAGAGAGAGAGAGAGGAAGGGAGGGAGAGGAGGAAGGGAGAGAGGTGAGAGAGGAGCGAGAGAGAGAGAGAGAGGGCAGGAGGAGAGGAGAGGAGGAAGGGAGGGGAGGAGAGCGTGGGGGAGAGAGAGGGGGAGAGGAGGGTGGAGAGAAGAGAGAGGAAGAGAGAGAGGAGGAGAGGAGAGGAGAGGAGAGAGAGGAGAGAGGGAGGAGAGAGAGAGAGAGGAAGAGAGAGAGAGAGGAGGAGAGAGAGAGAGAGGGAGGAGAGAGAGAGAGGAGAAGAGAGAGAGAGAGAGAGAGAGAGAGAGAGAGAGAGAGAGAGAGTCTGGGCTGCCGCTACCCTAGTACGAAGTACCATGCACTGTGTGAGCGCGAGCACCGTCTCCCGGGACGCCGCAGTCGGGCGGCGGGCGACTCCGAGGGCTACGTTCATCAAACACCAATGCATCGGTACGACGATACAGCGGCAGGGGGCCGTCGGGAGCGCCGTCACACGACGTCCTAACGAGAATAGTGGAGCTGTCACTGTCAGTCGGACACGGACCTCCGCCCGAGAGACGAGATGGGAGACGAACTGAGCCGGCTCGCGACGCGGGCGGGCGCCGGAAGTTACCCCTTTCCTGCACCGGGGATCCTCGCCTTCCCTCAGTCGGTACTTCAGACCGACCCGCCCGGTCCGTGTCACCTAACACCGTACTGGAATGAAGCCGACACCCTTTCCCCTCCCCGTTGCCTCCGGTGACGGCCACTGAGCGGCACTGTCCGCGCATCTGGCTGCCACCGGGACCCAGGAGCGGTGGCAGTGACGCACTCGTACAACTGGACAGACATCGGCGCCAATCACCACAGTGGTGAGCCCTACAAAATGCACATCCATGTATGCAGACTCTGCATCATTTATGAACACATCAGACCAATCATCTCGGTGTGTATATCCATACATCACACATTCACACATACATATATGCACATGTAACCTGGTACGCCATAGATCATACATGCATCTCGGGCTATGCATCAGGTGTAGACACAATGCAGCGCGATGGCCTGGCTCTGACACCCTCCCTCGCCCTCCCCCCCCCCCGGGTCGGGGTGCGGGGAGGGCGTTCCGTGGCCGCAGTCGCGTCTATTCCGGTCCTCCCGGACAGCCCGGCCCTCCCGTCCGGCCGACGGAGGAGGCAGACGAGGTGGCTGCCGAGCCATTCCTTCTCATTTGGAGCGCACTGAGGTCTCCCAGACAGACGGACAGATGGATGGATGGATATTGGATAGCGTGGCTAGAGTTGTCAGGGAGCAGAGGGGGTGCCTTTATACAAGGAGCGAAGGAGAGACAGAAGACAGTGTAGTCAGCTGACTTCAGTCAGCATGTATTTATTTGATCCAAGGATGGAGTGAACCTTCATAATGTTGAAGTGCAATGTCTTGACGCGTCGCCCGAACGGCAGAAAAGTGCATGTCTGACAGCTAATACAAATAGAGCATTTGAATAGGGGTCTCCTGATATGGACTACGAGTCGTACAAGTCAAGATTACTCTGTCCAGCTTGTTTTGTAAGCCATGGGTCCTTGAAAGGGGCAAAGGGTTCAGCCCGAAGTCACCGGTCTGTCATGTAAAATGTCCAGTGCTCTACAACCTCAGTCCAATGCGCTTTACAAGGCCGGGCATGACGATGGCCATCGCAAATGGTACGGGGATGCAGGTGGAAAATCTGTGACGTGCGCTACTTCAAGAGATCCTTAGTTCTAGTTTTCCTTTCGTTTTTCTGTAATTGATGGCAGGCCGCGACTGGCTTCATCACTTACTGGCAAACACAAAAACAAAAGTTGTGGCATCGTAGCTTCCTGTTTTACAGGGAACAACAGCTGCGCCATCACGTCTTTTCCACACCGAAGTAATATCCCTCAGATCTAAAACTTAATAATTTGTTCAACAGCAGAGACTTAGCACGTCGGTGCAAAAACACCAGCTCTCTGTTAACGAGCCCCGAGCTCCGCCTGTGGGCGTGGCAAAAACACAGACGCCGCAGGACGCCATTGGCGGATAAAGCAGCGTCTTTGTGGCACTAAGCTGGTCAGCAAAAAGTCGTCCCAGGAGGCAGGACCGTACGAGAGATGGATACAAAATACGAAATACGGAACAGTGTGTGACCGTCCGACTGCCAAATCGGGTCAAGTACACATCAACCACGTTGTGCTGAGCGCCGACTTTGGGAAAACACAAAAACAACGACGGTCTAGGTCGGATCGAAGAAGCCATTCGCAGCTTCACATCCAAGCTGTTTATACCAACTTCAGTAGCATTGATCTCATTTTCCTGTATTGATAGCCCTTAGCAACGAATCAGACGTTGCATAAAGTTTGCGGTCGTGAAGGCAGGAGTTCCTTGTTGTCGGACGTTACGCAATGTGCACTGTGCAGGCATGTGGACAATGGATTTAAGAATGGCGCTGACGTCATCGATACGGGATCCTGTCAGTGGATGGCTCGGCGGCCAACTGGTGACGCCCGCGGTCACGCAGGCCGCCAATACAATTTTGAGCAATTCAGACCGGCTAATATCGCACTCTTTTACCGATGCATTCAGCCTTGAGAGCAAAGCATAACAAAGCAAATCGCTGTACGTACATGGACTGTTGAAACAAATATTTGGAAAGGAAACAATCATTGCAGAAAGTCTTGTTAGGGCTGCTCAAGTGCTCATGGCCATCACTGGCTCAAATGTCTCATGGCCATTTCGACCTAGAAACTGGCCAGACAACACCACAGCTACCTCCGGATGGGCTCTCTATTTTTATGTTGTGCATGTTTGTTTGTTCACGGCACTCGACACGGAATGTGACGAGCCTGTCTGACGGGTCAGCTGATGCCAAAACGAACATATAAACCTTCAGAGAACCAGAGCGGGCATGGATGCCACAGACGGGCGAGTCATTGGCTACGGGATACGCGAAGCTACAGTGCGAGGCTAAAAGGAAGGACACAACGAGCTTTATGACAACTAATCATGCAAGAGCCAGAACAATATTGACAGACAGACAGACAGACAGACAGACAGACAGACAGACAGACAGACAGACAGACAGACAGACAGACAGACAGACAGACAGACAGACAGACAGACAGACAGACAGACAGACAGACAGACAGACAGACAGACAGACAGACAGACAGACAGACAGACAGACAGACAGACAGACAGACAGACAGACAGACAGACAGACAGACAGACAGACAGACAGACAGACAGACAGACAGACAGACAGACAGACAGACAGACAGACAGACAGACAGACAGACAGACAGACAGACAGACAGACAGACAGACAGACAGAGACAGACAGACAGACAGACAGACAGACAGACAGACAGACAGACAGACAGACAGACAGACAGACAGACAGACAGACAGACAGACAGACAGACAGACAGACAGACAGACAGACAGACAGAGAGCGAGAGAGAGAGAGAGAGAGAGAGAGGAGAGAGAGAGAGAGAGAGAGAGAGAAAGAGAGAGAAAGAGGGAGAGTAAGAGTGAGGGAGAGGGAGAGAGAGGGTGGGATGGAGGGAGGGAGAGTGGAGGGAGAGGGAGAGGGAGAGAGGGAGAGGGAGAGGGAGAGGGAGAGGGAAAGAGACTCTCCTCTGGACTCGAACCAGGTTCCCAGAGAACCCCGGACCACCTATTTCCATAGTTCTCGGCGGCCGTGCGCCGGCCGGACCACTCTCCGACCCGAGTCGACCCCCGCCGTGTCGCGCGCGGCTCTGAGTGGCCTGGACAGCGGCAGGGGAGGCGCCCGGCCGCCAGACGCGCCACTTTCACCCTCCGCTGCACAGCGGGGCACGGCGGCCGGCCGCCGACCCACAGACACACAGACAGTCGGCCTACCGAGGGCCGGCAGCGAGATACAGCCGGGCACCCGAGGCGTGGGCTTCAATAATTCACAGTCACACAAGCGAGGTGGCTATTGTTATCCCGGACTTCGGTAGGTAATGACGGGGTATGACGGGAACCCCAGATTCTTTACATCCACACAATATGTTTTACTGAAGTTATCATTACAGCACCCACTTGTTAACTAACGGATTGTTGTAATGCTCATGACGACAACCGAAAATGAAAGTGGATGGCAGAAGATTACACTCGGGGCAGGCGAACCCCTCTCCTTTTCATTCGTACTGGGCCATTTTTCGTACAGAGACAAACGGAGGTACAGCGGCTGCTGCTCGTAAATCGTACCGTTTTCCAATTGGTTCTGCTACCCACCTCAATGTATAATGGTAAGACAGACTGACACGGAACCTATATCCCCAAACCGTCCGACAGGAGCTCGCACACACTCCGTCGAAAACAGCCAGTGATCCTTCCAACTTGCCCAATCTGATCGATCCCCGATAACCGATCGACAGACTGCGCACGTGACGGAGGCTGGCCACTTTTTGCCGCGGCCGGCGCGTGTCTAAGAAATTAGGCATGACCGGTCGATGGGAGCGCAGCGGGCGGCGGTGTTATTCACCACGCAACCGTCTGCATTCAGCCGCCTTCGAATCAATGGGTCCCATTGATTCGATTGGGAATTCAACAGCTGGCCGCAACAGACTGCTTATACAGTTGGTGAAGCGTAATAAATGTCACACAAATAACAAGCCTCTTGTTCACTTCGGCAATATCAGCTTGTTACAGCACCTCTTGCTCCCAATGTAGGAGGCTCCCAGCCAGAGAGAGTACCTATATAGAACAACCTCCCAGCAACTTGCAGCTTCTCAATCTCCTAGATCAACATAGAGATTCCTGTTCAGCCCACCTCGCGCCTCCACTTTCCTCTCCACTAAGCCGACCAGACCAGAGGTAGTGGTGCAGGCGGCGGAGGACGAGGTAGTTTCCGCCTACCCCGCCCGGCCGGCAGCGGCGGCGCGTGCTGGTTGGTCACGCACAGCGTGCTCCAGCTCAGTAGACGCACATAACACCCGCACGGCAGCCGGGCGAGGCCGGACATTCGTGGTCCGCCAGTGCCTATACGCTGGTTCCAAGTCCAACTGATCGTGTCTATCGCGGATTCTAAGCCGCCCTGCACGGTTGCTGTCTTCGTGCAGGCTCCTGTGGAGGCGCCAAGCCGGGCTCGATGGAGAACGAATCTGACATCATCAGGCAGGCGGCGACGGCGAGTGTATTCGTCAAAACTGCCCAAATCATGCCCTGCCAAACGCAGAAGGCTGCCGGGCCGGTACACTGCAGTCAGCAGGAACTTCATGACTTCAAGATATAACCAGTAAGCGGTCACTTCCCCAGTTCATTGTAACAACTAACGGCTATCGTCAGACCGGGTATCGGCAAGCACCAGCCCTCGGTATTGGCCCAGAATCCACACAATGCAGATTGCACAGTGCTCGTCAGAGGCTGATAAACAGCGCACACAACGCGGCAGACGCGCTGGTGCCTGTCAGCAGACAGCAAACGCCAGCTGTCCTTATCGGAGTTGTGCTGCGACACTGGCAGCTCAAGCTCAGCGTCACACCGCACTCAAACCAATATCAGAGAACCTGTGAGTCATTCGACGTGACACCACGTCATCACTGCGCAACACAGATGATACAGTCCAAAGGCAGGAGACAGACAGGCTACAGCTCAGGCAAATAATCCGTAATAAGGTTTGGTGACTGGTGAGGTTCTAGTCAAAGACGCCTTTTCGCAGCTCCCTAGCCAAACAGCTCACAAGGCTTTACCCTCCGCCGGGTTCCGGTTAGCCGATAACGCGATGACGATCCAGCTTCACCATGGCGGTCAACATAAGGCGCGTTTGTTTGACATGAGATAGTGACGGCGACCCTGACATTCCGACCGATCAGAGCACGTCATGTGTAAACAGTGACGGCATACAGCGTCGGTCGAACACGTGACCCTTCCGCCCGGCGGGACAGTGGTGGAGGCGGCCATCACGTGACTGGAGGACTGCCGCAGTACTGCCGTGGGTGGGAGCGATAAAATATGTTACAAACAGCCGAGTACGGTGATATGGCTATCGTAGAACAAGTAAATGGTGCTTGGTCCGTATAGGGAGCCTGCAGAACAAGAAAAAAGCCAGTCCATACGGGTGCTGGCTGCGACTGAGGGCGATGGCCGGCGGACGGCGGACGCAGTTCAACGACACCCGGAGACAGCCGAGAGACAGACTGAGCGCCGATAAAAACCCGATTACTGTCCGAGTCCATCTGAGACGGCGCCAGTGGCGGCGGCGGTGGCCGGCGGTTTGACAGATGTCTCCCACGCCAAACCAACTCGTCTCACCACTCCGAGCATAACAGCTGGCGCCTTTCCCTTCCTATGAATGGAACTTCGCAGTGACTGAATCCACTACCACCTCCCACACCCATGGATGTTAGGATCCTCTTCCCGCCTAGCCAGATAAAATAAGCCACATTCCGCCAGTTCAACAGATTAGGGCGACTTTCCATCCAACGTAGACACCTAGCTACAGCCCTGAAGAGAGTTCCCAGCGCCCCCAGCCCCCATATGGTACGTATGTACACAGGCGGCAGTTAGCTCCGCGCGGTACCAGCGGCTGACACCGATAGCCCTATCGCCGTGTCACTCCGGCACCCCTGTGACACTCCGGTGGGCGGTGACACGAGTCACCTGTCAGCGGCAAAACCAGCGGGACTGTCGTGTCATCTCGACCCTCCGCCCCCCGCCCGTTCAGCCAGCTCCCCCTCCCGTACCCTACATCAGCGCCCACTGCGATTTACCAACCCAGAGATTCGCCAGCGTCACCCCTTGACGGCCATCTCGGTCACGTTTAACGGCCGCTGAAGACAAGTTTGGTCATCACCGACAGTTGGAATAATCACGGGACACAACTCATACGTGGCGAGTGGGGCGGCCATTCGACGCCCGCGGCCGTCGTCATAAGTTCTGTCACGATGACTTTGATGTGACCATGACCTTGACACGTCCTCTGATGCAGGTCACGCGGCGATCGGTCAGCGGAGGGGTCAGAGAGGTCACCGAGGGGAAGGGTACCGTGACCGTTATGGTTACCGGGCCGGTCCAGGGGGGCGACTGATTCTATCAGGTGACGCGCACTCTGCCGTGACCCCACTGCAGGGGCTAGCGGTGCGTGCGACGCTGCGACCGGCGCGGATCCATGTGATGCACGGGCGCGCAGAGGCAGAGCAAGACCGTCGACCTCGAGACAGCCTGTCATGTATTTATAACCGCCAATGTCCATCATAAATCCCCATCGTCCATCGCCATCGTCCGCTCCCCATCACACCGTCCACCGTCTATCGTCTAAGGGTCTGTTCCAGTCGCACTTCCAAACACCTCTTAACTCCTCCAAGATTGCTTCCCTGTTCAAGTGGCAGCTCTAGCCCCTAAAAAGCCAAGGAGGACCCTGCTCTTACCTCCTCTATCTCGCTCTTGGAGGAGTTTAGAGGTGTTAGGAAGTGCGACTGGAACAGACCCTGCCTATCTCTCACCGTCCAGTTCGTCAGTCATCCATCGCCCATCACCCACAGCCTACCGCCTCTGTCCACATCATTCATCATCGTCCCACGGCCGCAATCTGTCCCGAAACTGGCCCTGCCATCGTCGCCCCGTTCGATGGTTAGGGAAGGCTCAATATGTCGGTTATATGATTCACCCGCACTGTCCTCAAAATTTATAATTGCCCGACCCGTATGCGACTGCACGCACGTTGTGATGCATTGAGATCGTGGAGCAGAGGCGATCATCAATAGCAGATTATAGGTTTGATAGTGCTGCTGGAGGGGTGTGTAAGCGCGGCCTGAAGTAAACTGAGGTTTTTGGGATAGTCCGACGAAAACTCCTTCAACCGAGCATTACATCCGATCTGAGTGCACACTGCACACACACAGGATGGAGATAGCTGTACTTACCTTTAACGACAGCGGCAGGATTACAGAGATGGAGGAGGCAGCAGATCAGCGGCAGACGCCGCTCCCTGGTGACGAAACCGATACAGCCCAGGCCAGATGCACCGGCACGGCCAGCGGCCAGCAGCCGAACGCTGCACATGCACGGGAACGTACCGGCCCGCGGCGGCTGGCACTGAGCTTCCCCATTCCCGTTCCAGCTGATCCCCATCCCCTCCCCAAGCGAACTCTACTCCACTCAGCCTCACAGCTGCGCGTAGAGCACCACTAAAGCGGATCACTCATATAGCGACATGCCTTGGAGTTGACTGGCCAAATGCGCCTTGCTATCAGACCACTCTTCAATATTGTCAAAACAGATCCTGTCTCGAACGGTCTCAGCAATCAACAACGTCTCTATTTGGGCCGCGGCATTGGATCGAACCGGCCCCCCGTTATCAATCCCCACATTATAGCCCGCTACCTACAAAAGGTGCGTCCACGGCGGACAGAAGGTCGTCCCGGGCTGCCCGGCTGGCGTCATTCTGGGTTAACGACGGGCGTGTCCTGGCGGACGTTTGAAGGGTGGTGGTCCGCATGTGATAATGTCACCGCGAGCACAGCCCACTGGGCACGGCCCGCCCGCTGCCCACAATGACACCGCACCACGCCGGGGTGAGCGAGATTCAGCCAGATCAGCTGAGCGATACTGGGTTGACAGCGGCACAGTTCTCAGTTGGTTAAACCAACACAAGCGGTAGCCCAGTGGATCTTGTATCAGTAATATCAGTGAGGTCAGTCCCGGGGTAGCATTGAACAGCGATCCCAAAAGGCGGTCATCAGTCAATGCTGTGACCGATCGCTGACTTGTCGGGAGCCACGCGGCCACGGTAACGCGCGAGCTCCACAGCCCAACCACCGCCGTCTAACGTTCAAAGACTTTCTGACACGTCAGTGATTGATACGAAAAAAAGCCGACATGGCCGATCCAGCGACCAGGATCTGTGACGGATTCAACGTTTGTGCTGATGCCAGACAAGATGCCATTCCGCTCAGCCGACCCAATCGCACGGCAGACGACCCCTCCCCACCCTCGCCGCGAGTTCGAAGTCTCTCAGGTCGTGGGGGCGACGATGATGGCGGATCGTTAGCGAACTGGCCCGGGAAATATATCGGCCGGCGATAGCATCAATCCGTCGCCGGTGCCGCCCGCCGAGAGAACGCCGATATTGGGGGTCGTTTATCTCGCCAGAGAATACCGTGCTTCATTTCCGCTGCCGGAACCTGTCGGTTAGACGCGCTCAACTCCGCAATCGCTAAGAGCCGCGCTGATGGACGGTCCCGGCCGCCGCCCGGGCGAGACCCGGAGCTCGCAGTGAGGTGAGAGCATGGCGGAGCGGTTGGCCGGCACTCCATAGCAGTGGGGACTCGGCGGGCACGATATACCAGTCCAGCTAATTTTTAGTCCTTACTCCAATTTGTGTTCCTAGATCGAATTAAAATATTATGTTGCAATTACAATACAGGCACCCATAAAAAATATTCGCCATTTAGGCCTGATCAGTGATCACTGATCGATTACCTATCGATTCCTACCTCTGATAGTGATCAAGCCTGTCCCAACAACACAATTACTAGCCAATGATGTCCATTGACCAGCCGGCGATACCAATCACTCTACCTGACCCTGATCACGGACCAAAGTCTGGTCAGCGACCTATCTACCTCTGCCCTTCCAGTGACAAGCGTCCGAGCATGCTCGATCGTAAGTAGGCCTTCGCTGCTTTGTCCGAGACTCCAAGCAGCAAAAGCAAGTAGCAACTGTTGTGTATGCAGCCTGAGCCGTCAAAAACGAACTCTCTAGCTGTCAGAGAACGATCCAGCCGCCGGAGATGGTCCATCTGGCGGTTAGAGACCTTTCAAGTGCTCATAGACAGTCCTCCATCAGAGATACAGTCCTCCCTCCTGCCCGGCCGAGCCGTGCTGCACGGAGGGTCGCGGGCCGCCAATGACCAGCTATAAACACGTCCGAGCCGCCGCGCCGGTGACTCACGTGCTCAGCACGGTGCAGCCGCCCGAGGCCAGGCCAGCCTGCAGGCCGGTCACCGGCCCCAGCCATCGCTGACGGCATCCGACCCCAGCGGCGACAATGTGACAGCAAGGCCAGCAGGGCTCGTCCGTCATAGGTATCCACGTGGTCGTATATAATCCGGCTACAGTCTAAAGCGGGTAGGACACTGTCAGGAAGGAAACTGTCAGACTAACCCACTGACCTTAGCCAGTAATATGTTCTACTTCTAAATGGACTGCAAACAGCAGGCGAAGCTGAAATGCAGCTGTCGAGAAGTTAGTGCAGCAGATGCCACAGCCGCGCCAGTCCTATCTCATACTCTCACACCGCATTCGTCACCGAACCGCGATGGGCGACCTTTCCGCCTCGAGAGGGGGAGGGAACGGACGGGACGGCGACGGAAATTTATGAAACGGTCACCAATTACACCTCTCGCGCCCGGCCCTGATCTCATGTCAGTGTCGCCGTTTTTTCACATACGGGCAGGCGGCGGGCGGGCTTCAGAAAGAGGACATCAAACAGCAAGGGAAGGGTGTCCAGAAGATTGAGAAAGACAGCTGGGTCGAAGGGGGCGGACAGGAGCTGGAAAAGGGTAGGAGCGACTAATATAGCCAGATGTTAGAAAAAAAACTCAGGCGGTATAGGGCGAGGCGCAGCTACCCATGAGGGATCGGATTCGGGCAAGGCCACATCAAGTGGGCGTGACTCGGGCGGGCTAGGGCGCTCGAAACGTTGGGGCAGTGTGGGTCACAGGAGGCGGGACGGAGGGAAGGACAGAGAGGGAGACGGGGAGGACAGAGTGGGAGAGGGAAGGACACCGAGAGAAGCGGATGAATCACCATGCAGCAGCGGCGGCGGCAGCGGCGAGATGCAAACAGGGCGCAGCAGGACGGCCAAGGCCGCCCGCTCGCGCCACATGGGACCATTACGGTCCGATGCCGTCCGTCATCCGGCCCACCATTACACAGCCCAACAAGGCACCTGTAAACAACGGAGAAACGCAGACGAGACAACCGGGGTCGCTTTCTACCCATTTTGAGACATGTTCTGAAGCCCACAGGACACGACAAACGCCGATATTTCAAGAGCATAGGCTACGGTAGCCGATAGCCATTACACGCAAGACGCGGGAGGACTCCGCGATAGGCGACATCCATTTATCAAAGAGCACCCCTCGAGTAGATGGTGAGAGCTCGTGTTTGTGTTTGTGTTTGGACTTAAAAGAACCGTTTCAGTTCCGAGGGTGCTTCAGCAAACGTCCATACAGCCCACGAGTCTGGTCACCCCTCCTTCCTGAGGCACATATTAATGGTGCTGATTAATGAAGCCATTGGGCATGAAGGTGCCGGGTGTTCACGGGCACCGCACACTGCTGCGTGCGGTGTGTGCGGTGCGTCCAGCAGGCGTGGGGGTAGGGGATGGGTAGGCGGCTCTGACGTCACGGCTGCGTGCGGTGGACGGTCTGCTGTGGCCAGTCCCGACCGGCCACAGCGATCGCTGTGTGCGGTGACGGAAGGCTGACGTAGGGACGCAGTGGGCGGAGTTTCGAGGCTGTGTGCGGTCCGACCGCACACCGGGCCCGTGAACAGCCCTGGGTCAAATGTCTAGAGAGATTGTCATAAACAAGCATGGCAATGTGAGTTCACATAGGCTGAATAATAAGGTAAATGACCATAAAGACATGGCAATAAAATGACAGGCCTCTGGTAACCAGATTTTTTATGACTCCTGACCTGATCCTTTGACCAACAAGTAATAACAAAAAATAAATGCAAATGAATATTAATGCTTTTTGTTTCAAAATTATAAATTTCAGAATCAAAAACAAATCAAAAGATTCATGCCAATGAGTCAGCATTCCAAGCATCTCACAGCACAGCTCTGTAACAAACATCTCAATCTGCAAACAAGAGCTTATAGCTGAAACCCATAAGACACACACTAATGCTAATTGCTACACATATATGATGACAATGCCAGTAATATCACATAATGTTTAAGAAAGAACTCTTAAATACAGAGAGGGCACAGCCAAGGCACCATGGGTAACACTTACCATGAGACCCAGAAGTTGCACATTGACATGACAGCTGTGACCATGGTGCTACAAGATGGTGCAGCAGCAGCCCGATCCACCTTCATCTTCTAGGCTGTCGTTCATTTCCCGTACAATCTCAGTGAAAACTTGATTTACGTTGGTTTTACTTTTGGCACTCGTTTCAAGAAATGGACCACTCCACATCTGAGCAAGAGCCATTCCTTCTACCGTTGACACTTCACGTTGATGCTCTAGGTCAACCTTGTTGCCAACGAGCATGATAGGTACCCTGTCAGTTCCTTTCACCCTAGCAATCTGTTCCTTCATATTTTTAATGTCTTGAAAGGTTTGATGATTGGTAAGGCTGTAAACAACCAGGAAGCCCTGTCCATTCTTGATGTACAAATCACGCATGCTGGCAAACTGTTCGGTACCAGCAGTGTCCAAAATCTCGAGCACACATGGAGAACCATCCACCTCTATTTCTTTCCTGTAGAAATCTTCAATCGTCGGGTCATATTTTTCCATAAAGTGTCCGGTTACAAATTGGACGGTCAAAGCACTCTTGCCCACACCGCCAGAGCCCAAAACGACAACTTTTAATTCACGCATTTTCAAGCTTGATGGTCCTTCACAATGATACTAAAACAGTCTTAAAAATTTCTCTTAATCGACTGACACACTGGCGCAACGCCCACCTACACACCACTCATCAGAATTAGGGAGCGCGAAATCACACAACCGCACCACACCCCCTCCATCGCGGATGTGCAACAGGCGGTCAAGGACTCAGGTGATCTGAAACTCTTCGAAGTTGAACGATAACGTGACGTCATTAGTTCCGCAGCTCTGATTGGTTGTCGTTTCTGGCACCTGCAGAATAGTGATTGAAAATTTTTCAAAGAATGATAATATCCATGAGCTACATACTGCTTACTCTTTACTTTTGGCCAGTTCCTCTTCCTGAGTGTCACCTTTTTTTCCTTTCAAATATCAAAAATATACATATACCAATTTCGTAAACTTCAATCTTTTTTCATGAGAACGGACTAGTGACGTAAGAAATATAACATGTCTAACACAAATGATGAGACAAAACAGGTGTGCAATAACGACGCATGCGGCAAAAATGACGCCGTCCGTTCAAGGCTATGAAATGGGTATGAAATCGCCAAGATTCTTACGGAAATGGCTACATTTTAGTCCAGGTGACAACTGACAAGGAGATAACTAGATAAAGTCCTGCAGTTTCTATTGAGCTGGTTCCGATTACTCAGGTTCCAGGATGATGTCAGCGACCGCAGATGCCCTGAACGCCCTCAGTGCGAGAGCTAGCGCAATGCCAATGCCAATGACACTAAGGACTAGATGGCGCTCGTGAATAGCAGAGGGCGCTAGAGTAGCATTAGAGATGGCGCTAGTGCAGCAGGGAGGGCGCTGGTGTAGCAGGGGAGAGCAAGATTAGAGGACTAATGTGGCTCTACCCAAGACCCTAAAGCTCTACCAACTTGGCTCTACCATAGAAATGGCTCTACAATGATTCCCTCCCCCCTGAATGTGGCTATGATGGTGAGGGTGCCATTTAATTTGTAGACTAAGCGAGTATCCGGACTCCGATACATTGACAGACAGACAGACAAAAACTTTATTCCAGACCATATTGGTCCATAAAAAACCCTTCACATCATAAAAAACACACACACAAACACACATGCTAAAAAGACACACACTGCAGCCTAAACACAGGGGAGTTAGGACATACAGCTAGTGCTGGACGGAATCCTGTCGGCTGTCAGCTTCACACGGGATGGGACGCCACTCCTCATGAGCGGGATGCGACAGAGGAGGTATGTACCAACTTGTCAATTATCCGTGTGGAATAGTAAATGAATGAGTACCGATCAGGAGCCATGTAGGAGTCTCGACTGCAGGGGGGGGGGAGTCTCGACTGACAGCCCTTCCCCCGACTGGACCGATACAACTGCTTACTAACTATAAATGCAGTGCAGCTGCTTTATCGCTCAACAGCCAGCTGTGGTACCTAATAGGATCGAGATCAGCAGAAACAGGGAAGGAACTGAATGTTCTTCAGAGTTCCTAACACATCGGAGTCCACTCAGCTTGTGAGGAATTGTATGTATGTATAAACCAACATTCCCTTGCAAAAGTTCACCCGACGTACGTACCTACTGATCTGAGATACACACTACATACTGTATAATCGTCATATTATGCCGTGCCGCGACCCATGAGGACAACGCTGAGAAAAACCGAGGACGTGAGGACAGCTCAGCCCATCCGCCGTCCGGTGGCGCTGGTGTCGGTCGACAGTGCCGTCCAAAATCACTCATTAGCTGCACTCGGATCGGGCGGACAGACGCAGACCAGAGCGCCCGCTGGACAGGCTCCCCGGGTCGACTCGCTAGCGACAGACGACCGGGTACAGCGAGCGACTCTGGCTCTCGCCGACTGACGACTCTGACTCGCCGACTCGACTCCGCTGGTATGGAGGTGCGCTGGGCGCGACTGGTCGTGGCTGCGGCGGTGGCAGCGGTGGCCCGGCCCTCTCCGGCTCCGCTGGGTACCGGGGTTGACTGCGAGCTACCTGCCAGAGTCCGAGACAACATCCTCCGGTACCGGCCGCAGGTGGACCGCATCATTGAGGTGAGCGGATCGTGTGAACCAGTCAGCAGCCAACTCGATAATTCTGCCTCACGGGCCAGAATGGAAGCATTGCGCGAGAATATCGACTTATTGGGCTTACACACTGTGCAATCCTGTTTCAGCCCATGAGCGATTTCGCATCACCCAACAATCTTCAGTCTCATACGCTTCAGATTTATAATGGAGTAGCCTCGTTCATAAATTACGAAAAGTTAATTACTGCACAAAGCAGATAACTAGCGCTGGCCTCCTCAGCCCTTTGAAAGTAATCGACGCATGTTTACGTTATAGTGCGGCCTTCAACGTCTAAGCAGTCCAAGCGGCTGCCGGCTGTCCTCAGCGCCAACGGTGCGGCAGGCATTCCACAAAGCACACATGCTAGACCGAACAGAAGTCAGCCCTGGAGGGCCGTGCACTTAACACATGACAAACATGGCCAAGGCCACATGACAAGTAGGTAGGTATTACATACCCGGAAGGATTTTTTAACAATTAGCCCTCGCCGAGCTTTTGAGGTCTTATGTTAACCAATGACAATTAAGATCGTTAAATGGAACAAGGTAGAGTGAAGACCCAAATTGAATGAGAAGCTAGGTAGGTATCCGAGCGTCTGTTTCTTTCTCTTTGCGTCCCGGGCAATCGTCAGAAAACCGTCAAGAGGCTCATCGGGGGTAGGGGAGAGTGGGGTAATTTGGCCGGTGGTGTAAATTGGCCGCCCCCACCTGTACCATGTCTAATAAAAGTGAGTGAAATAACTCTAGTCTCTATATTCATTTGTCATGGGTAGAAATAACTGGAGGACAAATGTCTAAACTTTGGCCCTCGTAGTTTTATTCAAAATTAATACAACGTTAATTTCATTAGGAAGTGGTAACTTTTGCTTCTGTTTACAAAATTGTATAACATGTAGTATTTGGGCTAAAAACGAATTCAGACATTATAGCGCCATTCTTGGGGGTGTTCAGCGGTTCCAAGAGCAATTTCATCTAATTCCGTATAGCCGTGATGACTTTATAGACAAAAATTTTCAGAATGGCAATATGGGGTAATTTGACCGGGACTAGCGAGGCAACTTGGCCGGTGCGCTGATGGTCACTATGCTAGGACGGCCGAGTTTTCATTGTCAATTGTACCATAAATGACATGATTCATGACCAACTTTGACTACTTTGATGCCTTACTTCCGATTGGTCAACTGTAAGAGCATGTGACGTCATCAAAGGTTACCAAACGTTTTTTGCTAATAAATCCTTACATAAAAATGGTACAGCCACACAAATGGTCTCATTCTGTTCAGTTCGCCAAGGCGCATCGAATGATATGCATGATGACCTTGAAATCACGTGACCTTGAGGTCTAGCGACGTGAGGTAACGTGACCTGAGGTAAACCTTTGACCTTGACTTCTCGAGGTCAACACATATATGTTTCGATGCGGACTGACGAGAGAATTACGATGGTACTCGAAGCTTTGGCCTAGCTTGATTACTTCAAAAGTTATTCGTAAAAAACTGTCTTCGCATCTAGAGCCGCTAATTTGGCTATTTTGACCCCTGTGACCCCTGAGTTAACCTCCAAAATGCGGCAAATGCGTCATAGGACACACGTCATTGCTGAATCTGAAGCTGACTCGCAATATAACAGAAAATCCCGGCCGCAAACTTAAACCGGCCAAATTGCCCCACACCCCCGGCCAAATAACCCTGCTAGTGGGGCAATTTGGCCGCCTTGCAGACCTTTGTAATACGTCACAATTTCAATATAAGTAATTACTCTATCATTTCAAGTTCACTGTCCAGTAAAGTAAAATGAATGCGACACCTGCCAGCGTTGAGAAAATGCAGAAATGTGTCGTCAATTTTAACCCGCGCGGGGCTGGGGTCTCCAGCCGAACGCGCGGGGCTGGGGGGGGGGTAAATTTTACCCCCCCCCCCGTTATCTCCCGAACTAATGGTCCGATTTGGAAAATTCAAACGCCAATCGAAAGCTCTCATCACGAACTACTAAAAACATGTACTTAATTTAAAGTTTGAGGTCAAGGTCAAGGTCAGGTCAAGGGTACAAATTGCAAGTTTCTACAGTATCGGCCTTGCACCGTAGTTGCCGAAGAATAGAGTCATGGACTGAGACTGATCGCCCAAAACGTGTTCTTAGGCTACCAAGACAATATTCGTTGCATACAATATCATTCAGAGGTCAAGGTCAAGGTCAGGTCAGGTCAGGTCAGGTCACCAAAAAACAAAATATAGAAACCCAGCCGGCAATTCGCTTGGGCTAAACTATGGCAAACGTCGGGCAGCTTGGGCTTAGCTGGGTTTGCCCACTTCGATCAAAACCAATGCATTTTTTACTTGGGCTGAGCTTGGGCATGCCGCAGCTATGCCCGAGTGTTACCAGCTGCAGCTCAGCCCGACATCCGCCCGCGCAATCAAAGCAGGCTCAACTTGGGCGGAGCGCGGGCTGATCAAGCTGGTTGTCTCCTTTGGCTAACTGGAGTAAAGCCGAAGTTGAGCCATACTTGATCGGCTGTTCACGCATGCGCATTTCTGCGCCAGTCACGTTTTGCTCGGGCTTACATCGGGCTACCGCCAATCGTCGCACAACTAGGGCTAAGCTACGGCTGTCCGGAGCTCGCAGAGCGGGCATACCTCCGGCGGAGCATGGGCTTTAGTCGGCGTTTTTGTGTCATACGCCGACTTTAGCCCAAGCCCTAGCCGACTTTAGCCCGACTAAAATCTCGGGCAAGCCGCACTTTAGCCTGCTTGGGCCCGGAGTAAAATTGCTGGCTGGGAAAGGGCATGTGCGACACATGTTTTATGGGTCATTTTACTCATAGAATTCAATAGACACACTCAATAAGTGATATGGACCACCTCTGGATGAATTTCAGGTCGAGGTCAGGTCAAGGTCAGGTCAAGTGAGGTCAAATTTTGAAGTTGCTTGTTAAGGCCTAAAAAGGTGTCTATCTGATGCAGTTTTTCACGGCGAATCGAATGTTGCTATTTTTGTTTCCGTACGAGGTCTAGAACTTCCAAAAAAGTCATTTTTCAAAAATTTGTGTGTCGTGACGTCATAACATTTTGAATAACTCCCACATTTTTGAACCGATTCTTCTAAAATTTGGTATGTAGGTGCACATAGACCACTTCTCTGACATATATTCCGGTTTTTTTGCTAGACTCAAAATTTTGGATTTTATAATGATTTTCCCAAAAAAGTCAGTTTTTTGAAAAAAATTAGGCCAAAATCCAAAAGTTTCAAAAATCCGAGATAGCCATTTGATAGACAAAGTAAAATTACGTATAACCTTTTTTTTGTTACGTCTTGATTCCTTTAAAAATGAAGATGTTAGCGGCGTTTGAACTTTTGCCGTTTTTGAGGCGAAAATGGCGAACATGACGTCACGAAAACGTCAATTTCTCAAAAATTTCCGACGGATTTCACTCAAATTTTCAGGGGACGTGTCAAATTGATGTAAGAAAAGGTACTGAAAGTTTGGCGGCGCTGCGCGCCGCCGTTTTTGAGATATCGCAAAAATTCGCGAGGGGGGGTAAAATTTACCCCCCCAGCCCCGCGCGGGTTAAGCTACATCGTTTTCTAAAAAAAGCGGCCAAATTACCCCACTCTCCCCTACTCCTTTTTCGGCCGGGGAAGGATCATTATTTTTTACACAAAATGTCATTTTAATTTTGTCCTTGTCCTTAAATTTAAAAACGTTTTAAACGTCTGTCTGTAGCATGGAGACGTTTAAAATGTTCAATTTTGAAGAGACCTGTCCCGAACGTTCTGCTGATCGTGTTGCCCCAGTAGGTACACACCTAGGCATTATAAGAGGCCGATTTATTCGTGTATTTTTTTTGGCGATTCCCAACCACAGTCATACAACTTTTACCGAATACCTAGAACAGGACTTCACTGAAACGCGTACAGCACTTAGTTCGGCGTGCGTAGCTTTGCAGATGTCCCGCGCGTTCCGAGTAGGAATGGGCATATGCACCACTTAACCATCGCGGAAATCCTTGAATAGGTATGCCAAACATATCGTCACATCGGGAAGCGTGTCTCAGTCTGTCGCGCCTGCGGATCGTCAGTACCGGATGACAGCGTAAACACGGCAGAACTGACGCCCCGCCCCCGCCTCGTGACCTTGACATACCCCAGGGAGCCCGGGCGACTGAGCTCCGCCTCGTGCCCTGCCGTGCCCCGGGCGCGTATTCGCCAATTGTATTACACGAATCGGCCCATCAACTAGCGACATCTCTAGTGCGACGTCATAGCCATGCGCCGCGACAATGCATGCATTGAGGCTAGATTTGAGTTGAGACTTTTTTGAAATTGTATATGGCTATCAACGTGTA